>NW_023331716.1:0-35072 GCF_011100685.1 Canis lupus familiaris
TACAAGAGATAAGAAATCTCTAACTTTTATGGGTAGAAATATTAGATTAACAGCAGACCTCTCCACAGAGACCTGGCTGGCCAGAAAGGGCTGGCAGGATATATTCAGGGTCCTAAATGAGAAGAACATGCAGCCAAGAATAATTTATTCAGCAAGGGTCTCATTCAGAATAGAAGGAGAGGTAAAGAGATTCCAATATAGGCAGGAACTGAAAGAATATGTGACCTCCAAACCAGCTCTGCAAGAAATTTTAAGGGGGACTCTTAAAATTCTTCTTTAAGAAGAAGTCCAATGGAACAATCCACAAAAACAGGGACTGAATAGGTATCATGATGACACTAAGCTCATATCTTTCAATAGTGACTCTGAACGTGAATGGGTTTAATGACCCCATCAAAAGGCGCAGGGTTTCAGACGGGACAAAAAAGCAGGACCCATCTATATGCTGTCTACAAGAGACTCATTTTAGACAGAAGGACACCTACAGCCTGAAAATAAAAGGTTGGAGAACAATTTACCATTCGAATGGTCCTCAAAAAAAGTAGGGGTAGCCATCCTTATATCAGATAAACTAAAATTTACCACGAAGACAGTAGTGAGAGATGAGAGAGATACTATCTCATACTTAAAGGATCTATCCAACAAGAGGACTTAACAATATATATGCCCCGAATGTGGGACCTGCCAAATATTTAGACCAATTAATAACCAAAGTAAAGAAATACTTAGATATTAATACACTTATACTTGGTGACTTCAATCTAGCTCTTTCTACCCCCGATAGGTCTTCTAAATACAACATCTCCAAAAAAACGAGAGCTTTAAATGATACACTGGACCAGATAGATTTCACAGATATCTACAGAACTTTACATCCAAACTCAACTGAATACACATTCTTCTCAAGTGCACATGGAACTTTCTCCAGAATAGACCACATATTGGGTCACAAATCGGGTCTGAACCGATACCAAAAGATTGGGATCATTCCCTGCATATTCTCAGACGATAATGCCTTGAAATTAGAACTAAATCACAACAAAAAGTTTTGAAGGACCTCAACACGTGGAGGTTAAGGACCATCCTGCTAAAAGATGAAAGGGTCAACCAGGAAATTAAGGAAGAATTAAAAAGATTCATGGAAATTAATGAGAATGAAGATACAACCATTCACAATCTTTGGGATGTAGCAAAAGCAGTCCTAAGGGGAAATACATCGCAATACAAGCATCCATTCAAAAACTGGAAAGAACTCAAATACAAAAGCTAACCTTACACATAAAGGAGCTAGAGAAAAAGCAGCAGATGGACGTAAACCCAGCAGAAGAATAGAGTTAATTAAAATTCGAGCAGAACGAAATCGAGACCAGAAGAACTATGGAAAAGATCAACAGAAGCAGGAGTTGGTTCTTTGAAAGAATTAATAAGATAGATAAACCATTAGCCAACCTTATTAAACCATTAGCCAACCTTAAAAAAGAAGAGAGAGAAGACTCAAATTAATAAAAACATAAATGAGAAAGGAGATATCACTACCAACACCAAGGAAATACAAACGATTTTAAAAACATATTATGAACAGCTATACTCCAATAAATTATTAGGCAATCTAGAAGAAATGGACGCATTCCTGGAAAGCCACAAACTACCAAAACTGGAATAGGAAGAAATAGAAAACCTGAACAGGCCAAGAACCAGGAGGAAATTGAAGCAGTCATCAAAAACCTCCCAAGACACAAAAGTCCAGGGCCAGATGGCTTCCCAGGGGAATTCTATCAAATGTTTAAAGAAGAAATCATACCTATTCTACTAAAGCTGTTTGGAAAGATAGAAAGAGATGGAGTACTTCCAAATTCGTTCTATGAGGCCAGCATCACCTTAATTCCAAAACCAGACAAAGACCCCACCAAAAAGGAGAATTACAGACCAATATCCCTGATGAACATGGATGCAAAAATTCTCAACAAGATACTGGCCAAGAGGATCCAACAGTACATTAAGGAAATTATTCACCATGACCAAGTAGGATTTATTCCCGGGACACAAGGCTGGTTTAACATTCATAAAAATAAAATCAAAGTGATTCATCATATCAGCAAGAGAAAAACCAAGAACCATATGATCCTCTCATTAGATGCAGAGAAAGCATTTGACAAAATACAGCATCCATTCCTGATCAAAACTCTTCAGAGTGTAGGGATAGAGGGAACTTTCCTCGACATCTTAAAAGCCATCTACGAAAAGCCCACAGCAAATATCATTCTCAATGGGGAAGCACTGGGAGCCTTTCCCCTAAGATCAGGAACAAGACAGGGATGTCCACTCTCACCACTGCTATTCAACATAGTACTGGAAGTCCTAGCCTCAGCAATCAGACAACAAAAAGACATTAAAGGCATTCAAATTGGCAAAGAAGAAGTCAAACTCTCCCTCTTCACCGATGACATGATACTCTACATAGAAAACCCAAAAGCCTCCACCCCAAGATTGCTAGAACTCATACAGCAATTTGGTAGTGTGGCAGGATACAAAATCAATGCCCAGAAATCAATGGCATTTCTATACACTAACAATGAGACTGAAGAAAGAGAAATTAAGTAGTCAATCCCATTGACAATTGCACCCAAAAGCATAAGATACCTAGGAATAAACCTAACCAAAGAGGTAAAGGATCTATACCCTAAAAACTATAGAACACTTCTAAAAGAAATTGAGGAAGACACAAAGAGATGGAAAAATATTCCATGCTCATGGATTGGAAGAATTAATATTGTGAAAATGTCAATGTTACCCAGGGTAATTTACACGTTTAATGCAATCCCTATCAAAATACCATGGACTTTCTTCAGAGAGTTAGAACAAATTATTTTAAGATTTGTGTGGAACCAGAAAAGACCCCGAATAGCCAGGGGAATTTTAAAAAAGAAAACCATATCTGGGGGCATCACAATGCCAGATTTCAGGCTGTACTACAAAGCTGTGGTCATCAAGACAGTGTGGTACTGGCACAAAAACAGACACATAGACACATTGCACCCCAATGTTTATTTTTTTTTAAAGATTTATTTATTTATTCATTCAGAGAGAGCAAAGAGAGAGGCAGAGACACAGGCAGAGGGAGAAGCAGGCTCCATGCAGGAAGCCCAATGTGGGACTCTATCCTGGGTCTCCAAGATCACACCCGAGGCTGCAGTCCTCTGTAAACCGCTGTGCCACCGGGGATGCCCCACCCAAATGTTTCTAGCAGCAATGTCCACAATAGCCAAACTGTGGAAGGAGCCTCCGTGTCCATCGAAAGATGAATGGATAAAGAAGATGTGGTTTATGTATACAATGGAATATTCCTCAGCCATTAGAAACGACCAATACCCATCATTTGCTTCAACGTGGATGGAACTGAAGGGTGTGATGATGAGTGAAATAAGTCAATCGGAGAAGGACAAACATTATACGTTCTCATTCATTTGGGGAATATAAATAATAGTGAAAGGGAATAGAAGGGAAGGGAGAAGAAATGGGTAGGAAATGTCAGAAAGGGAGAAATAATATGAAGACTCCTAACTCTGGGAAAAGAACTAGGGGTGGTGGAAGGGAGGAAGGCGGGGGGGGGGGGGGGGGTGGTGAGTGGGTGACGGGCACTGAGGGGGGCACTTGTCGGGATGAACACTGGGTGTTATTCTGTATGTTGGTAAGTTGAACGCCAATAAAAAATAAATTATTATAAAAAATTGAACACCAATAAAAATACATTTATTATTAAAAAATTATAAAAATTAAAATAAAATAAAATAAAGCCAAGTAATTTTTCCAAAAAAAAAAGAAAAAAAACAGAAAGGCAAAATATTTATTCAATCTGAAGAGAAACCAGAGTATTATCCTGAGTGAAATAAGTCAAGCGGAGAAGGACCAGCATTATATGGTCTCATTCATTTGAGGAATATAAATAACAGTGAACAGAAATAAAGGGGAAAAGAGAAAAATGAATGAAAAATATCAGAAAGGGAGACAGAACATGAGAGACTCCTAACTCTGGGAAACATACTAGGGGTGGTGGAAGGGGAGGTGGGCGGGGGGTGGGGGTGACTGGGTGGCGGGTACTGAAGTGGGCACTGGATGGGATGAGCACTGGGTGTTATTCTACATGCTGGCAAATTGAACACCAATAAACAATAAATTTATTAAAATAAATATATAAATATGTTAATTAATTAAAAGAAACAAAACCGAAGAACATGGGAGAGGGGAGAAAGATAAAAAGAGAGAGAGAGACAAACCATAAGTGACAGAGAAGAAACTTAGGGTTAATGGGAGGATTAGGGTGGGAGATGATAGAGATGGGTAATGGGTTTTAGGAGGGTGCTTGTTATGAGGAGCACTGGGTGTCATATGTAAGTAATGAATCACTGAATTCTACTCCTGAAACCAGTATTGCAGTATATTAACTAATTAGATTAAAAATTTTTGAAAGGAAAACATTATTAAAAACAGGTAAAATTTTTAAGTGTAATTATGTCTTTTTCTGAGTTTGTACTTGCTTAGCATCTCCTCGTAATGCTAGATTCTGATACATATATGTCAGAACCAGGCTAAGAATGGTGAAAGTACACAAAGGACAAATTTAAACTTAACTATCTGAAGTGAGATAATTACAGAGGTTCTAAATGATACATGGTCAGCTTCATGAAGCAGAACAAGATGGTCCTTCTGCTGCCAAGGGAATCTAGGTGGTGCTTTCATGTTCAGGTACTCAGAATCATCTGAATCCACAGAGATGTCTTCCTTCCAATGATCAGTTCCCATTTTCCCCAGTCAGTGTTCTAACATTAACGTAAGACATGTGAAGAAGTTGTGAATTAAATCAACTGGATATTTAAGGAACAGGATTTAATATTTGCAGGATCAGGATTTAATATGGTGATGGCATCTCTTCATTTATGATGCTAGATAGGATTTCTTCTCTACCAATGCCAATGGTTCTTGGTCACACCACTTAGAAGAATGAAGAGGTAACCAGATAGAGTGGTGGGCAGCAAAGCAGAGTTTATTGAGTGATAGTACAAAGCTCCCAAAGAGGGAGGGGACCTGAGAGGGTTACTATCAGAGTCTCTAAGTCTAGGGGTTTTTATGGGTTTGTTGGTGAGCTGATTCAATATAATTAACCCTACATGAGCTTGTCATCCAATCAGGTCGTGGTTATCTACCTATCACATGGGAAAGAGTGAAGCACTCTTTCCAGGAGGTGTAGAATCCTTTTAAGGGTGGTTTTCTTAGGGTCCCTTGTCCATGCCTGCTTTTCTTCCAACTATCCTTCATCAATGAGAAGATTGAAGCAAAATTACATTTTTTTCTTTAAGCTGTCTAAGGGATTTAGAAGCAGCCAGCTCCTACATAAGCCTTGTATTCAGTATTCAATTTTATTCAACTTTGCTTTTAGTAGGCATTTATTCTTGGTGATTTCTGCATTGTTAATGTGTCCATGTGGACTACCAGTGTTTCAGTGTCTAATGGAATCGTTGCTGACTTCAAATCAAGCCAGGTTAATAAATTGGCTCAAAATTCTTATTTCTTTGAGAGCTGTTACCTGGATAGGCTTTGTATATATATACAACTGCAGTTGTAGAGAACAGAATTTATTATAGCTTTAAATGTAAATCAATTTAATGTAATGTACAAATTAAGGAATTATCAAGAGAGTTAAAGGCAGATTTTAGGAAGAGCTTCCTGGAGTGATCTCAGAGCTGCTTTACAAAATTGAGTCCTCATGAAAACTGATCCTCAGGAATCTAGGGCTATTGTTACAAAATTTATGGTCATTGGAATCTGCTGTGATCTACACCACCAATGTAGATGTTTAACTATAGCAATGTTTAAAGTTTGTATCTTTTATGAATGCATCTGGTTGGCAGAACTAAAATTTACATTTATAATTCTAGCTTTATGGACAATGGAAAATGTAGTCTTGCAGTCTTCGTATATAGATACACATAATTGACGGAATTTGGTAGATGCAAATGTGTAAGTCCATAATAAAATATTTTTAGAGTAGTGATGTGTAAAAAAGAAATAATCATTATTGTCATCCCCAATTTATGGATGAGGGAGTACCACATGATGTACTATACAAGGACATTTGTCCTACAGACAATGTTTGTGATACATAAAGCCAAATTGTTTTTGAGTAAACTGCATGTCGTTGGCTGTATGACATTCAATTAAAGCTGATATTATTTAAGATCATAGTAATAGTTTTAATTTATTAAGCATTTGTAGGGTACCAGGCATATTTGTAAGTCTTTTGCAAGCCTTATATAAATCAATATTTACAACTACTCTCTGAAGAAATTCCTATTATCCTCCCTAATTTTATATTAGGAAGCTGACTTATGGAGAGTTTAGCTAATTTTTCCAAGGTCACACAAATGGAACTGTGTTTCTGGGGATTATATAAAGTGAAAGATGGAGTACATGAGTTGTTTACTGAGACTTGAAAGGATCTGTCTCAAGGAAGCCATTGATATGTGCCAAGTAAATGGCATTGTTGTGTACCATTGTGATATTTCACTATCGTCTATATGAAAACATCTCAAATTAAGAAAACATTGAAAGTGTGTTATCTATAGGAGTCTAATCATAGGGTTCCATCTGGTACCCTTAATGATTAAAATATAAGATTTTCCCCCATATATGTCCGCAGGGGAGATGCTGGGAGGGTAGATCTAATAGAAAAGAGAGGTTCTTCTTCTGTTGAGTAAGGAGTTTAAAGGTGCTATGTTACAAGGGTTATAGAGATTTTGTCTATGATTCTGAAAAAGAAGGGGTTCTAGAAAACCCAGGCATAGAAACTTACTTAAACAAAATATCAGGACAGAATAATTATAATTATTCAAGGCAAGAGATAAAAATAGTTAGATAGGAATAAGCATTTTGAGACCTCCATCCTTTGTTGACTAATTTAACAAATATTTTAGTTAATGGCTACACTACAATAAGCCTTTGGTATGCAATAATGAACAAAGTATTCCTTTCACTAGAAAAATACTCATAGTCCATTAATATAGTCAAGAAAGATGAAATTCCTTTATATTGCAAAAACTTCTAATTATATTGATAAGCATACTGTACTATGAGGCTCATGTGATCCTATATGACTGTAAATTATAGCATTGTGGGCAATGCAATCTTTATGGAGTTACTTACAGGAAAGGCGGATGAGTTTCTATCTCACAAAGCACTGCTCTTCATTTGAAATATCTTTTTTTAAAGATTTTATTTATTTATTTATTCATGAGAGAGAGAGAGAGACAGAGACAGAGACACAGGCAGAGGGAGAAGCAGGCTCCGTGTAGTGAGCCCCACGCGGGACTCGATGCTGGGTCTCCAGGATCACGCTGAAGGTGGCGCTAAACTGCTGAGCCACCTGGACTGCCCGTGAAATATCTTATTAGATATGTTTCCTCTCCATATCTTTCCTCAAACTTCTAGATGCTGAATTGTCTCTCTCTTTCCTCCTTGATCACTCTCTCACTCACTTTCTACCTTTACTGTTTTATTCCTAGTTCCTAATAGCTCTCTAGCTTTCTCTAGGCCTCCTAATAATTTACTTTTGAGGAAGACTAATTACAACTGTTAGGCTCTTATCCACAAGCTAGTAGGACATCTGCTTTTTAATAACGTACCAATTACCTCCATGTATTCTGAGGTTGATGAGTGCCTATGTTTTAGGTCTATGAACTATTGTTCAGGCTACCAGGTTTCACTCTCCTCAGATAGTGGAGGACAGGTTTCAGTTACAAATAAAGTTTTGTTGTAACATACTCATAATAAAAAAAAAGTTTATTAAATCAAATTGTTAGGGGATCCAAATATATTAAGATTTTCTCTAAATCGACTCCTAGCTCTGGGAAATGAACAAAGGGTTGTAGAAGGGGAGGTGGGAGGGGGGTGGGGGTGGCTGGGTGATGGGCACTGGGGGGAGCACTTGACAGGATGAGCACTGGGTGTTATACTATATGTTGGCAAATAAAACTCCAATAAAAATTTTACTAAAATAAATAAAATAACATAAAATAAAGATTTTCTCTAAGTCCTGAACTCACAACATATTTTTGGAATAATTCCAGTATGTATTGCTAATTATTTTCAATGGTATATTATTATCCTCTATAGGTAAGCCCCACCCCCCAAGATGTCTGACTGGCCTCCCATTTACTGACTACCATCATCTAACTGAGTTATTATTCTATTTGAATTTATAATATTAGAAGTGTATCAGTTGACAGATGAGGTTGGCACCTCATATATTACTAGGTGTAACCCAAATAATTATAGGAATCTTTTTGGGTTGGAAAAAATAAGGTTTTGCATCATAAGAATTCCTATCATAGAAAATTCAATATGCAAACCCTTAACAAAACGTGTTGTCATTTTTTTTACATGCTAGATTTAAAAAAATTTAAATTGCTGTGTAACTGACATATAACACTATTAGTTTCTGGTGTACAACATAATGATTTGATATTTGTATATACTGCAAAATAGTCACCACAATAAATCTAATTAATGCCTATCAAAAAAAGCGTTAACTTCATGAAAAGTCAGTACACATCAAGTAAATTGATTTTTACATAGTTGTCAAAAGACCTAATGTAAAATAAAAGAAAATGAACACCAAATGCTTTAGAAAACATTCAATTATTTCTTTGTCATACAAAATGTCTAGTTGTGATAAAATGCTCATTTTATTTGAAGAGTTTTAAAAGCTAGCTCAGTGTTATGTACATTATTGTATGTGTTTATGTTGTAAAATATTTAGTCAGTGCTCTGATTGCTAGGGCACCAGACCATTCTAAATTATGCAAACGTATTTATTTATTCAAAAATATTTGTCTAATACCCACTACAAGGCAGACACATGTTCTAAATGAGGAGGATTAGTGACTTCTGGTAAATGTTCAATACTGCCTCTCAGGGGGGTGGAGGTGAGGGACTGATCTATAGAGCTTATCTGTTTCAAAGATGTCAATTCTCTCACATGGCAGTTTCAAGCTCTGATGGGAACTTTCTGAATACAGAATGGAGAAGACACAGCACAACTGGCTCTTGGGAAGTATAGGGCAGGCCCCTGCACACCACTGCTGGGAGCACATCATTTTATCTGCAAAGGAGGCCAGAGGTCCCTGCTCTCATGGGGTGAGAGATATGAGAGGATATAGACAATAAGCAATGAACATGATTGATTAGCAAATTATGAGTCTTTTATAAATTAATAACTATGTTGTAAAGGGGAGAAAATTGACTACCTTGGAAGAGGGAGCTTCTGTAATTTTAGTAGTGTCATTGAGGGAGGCCTTATTGAGGTGAGGTGTGGTATCTGGGAGAGGAGTGTGTTGGACTAAGAACCATTTAGTGTCAATACACTAAGGTCTTAGGAGGAAAATCATGTTATTGAAAGAAAGATTTATTGGTATCTTCCTTTCTAATACTATTAAGTGTATTGTTTTGTCCTGTGGAACCTCCAGTAACGGACTGAAGAAATGCAGTGATAGTGGGCTTTGTACTGATTTTTGTTGGCAATGATTTTTCTACTAACAAGCATAGTATGAAACAAAGAAGGTTTTATGTCATTTTCACATAAATGAGCTGTACATGTAAGCTGTTAGATCAAAATGGCCGGAAAAAAGTAAGAGAATGTTATAACTCTTAGCCATTATTATCCAAAGATCAGTTTAACATCAAGCATTTATTCAAATATACCACAGTAAATTTGTGGTCATATCTAGTACCTAGGAATATATATTTCTTCAGGCTTTTTTAAAGAACTGGTATGGAGTATGTGGTAATTATGGGGTTTCAAGAAGTAGGGACTACTTCAAGTTTAAGCTGAGAAATTATATGGCACAGTAAAATTTTAAATTGAGTACCTGTGCAATATTTTGAGATTTCTCAAAAAAAGTAATTATATATATATTTTTAGTTACACATTTTTTACACGGTTACTAAGTGTGCTCTTATATGGAGAAGATAGTGTCTGTAATACTCCAGTAAGACTAAGCTATATTTATAGTCTTTGTATGGTAAATAAATAATAATGTTAAACATGACAATATTTTCTGAATTCCATGAAAGAGTGTTTCCTGGTGAAATTATAAAACAGTTTTAACCCATTGATCTTGTGGTGTTTTTGTCTTCCTTTGATTTTCTAAGCATTACTGTGAAAAAAGTGGAATTTAAAGATATTTAGAAGAGGGAAATGAGGCCAACCTCATAGTGATAGAGTGGAAAGCCTAGTTTAAAGGAAGGGAAGTGCAATGAAAAGGGATTGGAATTTAAATGGAAAAAAATATCTATGAATTCAAATATCCTCAGCAAACTGCTAGCAATAGAAATATAAGCAATGAAATAGAACTCTAGTGAGGCTACATGGGCATTGTTAGACTTTGAGAACTCTGTTTTTTGTTTACTTGTTCTTCATTATGCCTCTAATTTATGACAGCACTTTTATTTTTTCATTTGCTTGAGAAAAATACAATCTTCCTTGCCCTGTCCAGGAAGGCTCGCTTGACTTGCTGGTTCCTTAGGCTGTAAATAAAGGGGTTCAGCATGGGGGCTACCGAGGTGTTTAGCACAGCAACTCCCTTGCTCAGAGACACTCTGTCTTTTGCTGCTGGGTTAATATACATGAAAATGCAGCTGCCATAGGAGATAGAGATGACAATCATGTGGGAAGAACAGGTGGAAAAGGCCTTTGTCCTCTGACTAGTAGAAGGAATCTTCAAAATTGTTCTGAGGATATATATGTAGGACAGAATTATTATCATCAATGTGAACATTAACGTAAAAACAGCACAGGAAAAACCCACTATCTCTAAGAATCTAGTGTCTGAACAAGAAAGATGTAGTAAGGGGAAATAGTCACAGGTAAAATGGTCTATAGCATTGGACTTACAATAATCAAGCTGTATTAACAGCATGAGTGATGGGAATATGATTAAGAATGAAGCCGACCAAGAAGCAAAGACAAGGAGTATGCAGACTCTGGGATTCATGATGGTCATGTAATGCAGAGGTTTGCAGATGGCAATGTATCGGTCATAGGACATGGCAGCCAGCAGGTAAAATTCAGTGACTCCCAACAGAATGAAAAAAAATAACTGAGCCATACAATCATTAAAGGAAACAGTTTTATCTCCTGTAATCAGGGTGCTCAGGAACTTGGGTATGCTCACAGTTGTGAATGAAATCTCAAGTAAGGAGAAGTTTCTGAGGAAGAAATACATGGGGGTCTGGAGGTGGGAATCCAGCAGGGTGAGGGTGATAATGGTCAGGTTCCCAGTGATGCTGAGCATGT
Organism: Canis lupus familiaris; assembly: GCF_011100685.1. NCBI lineage: Eukaryota > Metazoa > Chordata > Mammalia > Carnivora > Canidae > Canis > Canis lupus. The sequence goes on from NW_023331716.1 coordinate 11,348, forward strand.
AGGTGATAAGCAGAAAGACAAAGATCACCTCCTGAAGCTGTGGGTCATCTGACAATCCCAGGAGGATAAAGTCTGTTAGTTCTGTGTGGTTTCTCATTTTTCAGTTGCTTATTTGTGGTTCTCCTGCCAGACTTCTAGAAGAAAACACAAGGAATAAACTCGAAGAGTTAATTAACAAAGGTCTAAGTGTAGAGCCAGAATCTGGCTGAATTGGTGTGTCATTTTATGTAGAGGGAAAATTTTATGAATCTTTGATGGATTTTTCCCAGCCCATCATACATCTGTGCTGAAATCCCCTGGGAACTACTCCACTACATTGTGTATGTGTGCAAGTGACAGCAGATTGTGATCTTTAAAGGCATTGCAACACAGTCCTGTGCCTGGAAGTCATAGGAGGCTTAAAAGAAACACTTTTCTTTATTTATTGAAGTGATGTTGAGTTTGTAGTTGCATCACAAATGCCAATCAGGCAAAATTCTCTATGGAATGCTGAATTCCTAGCTGCACAGCTCCTAGGTTGTGTCTATTAAATTTCATTAAATTTAAGTTTCATTAAATTCCTTATATTTCATTCTTTTAATTAACTTTACTTCTGCTCAAACAATACTCTTCCTTTATCAGGGTTTGCTTTTCCTAGGAAGTACTGGTTCTTCATAACATCTAGGAGCTTCAAAATGCATTTTTATCAAATAAACAATATTTGATTTCAATCCCAAAATTGACATTTCTGCATTAAATTTCCTGGCTTCTACTGGCTTTGGAGAACCTGGTTTAAAAAGGTATATTATCACTCCATTATCAGAAAGGATGAAACGATGCCATTTACAACCTAAAAATAATTATGCTAACTGAAATAAGTCAGTCAGAGAAAGACAAATAGCATACAATTGCATTCATATGGATTTTAAGAAACCAAACAAACTGGCAAAGGGTAAGGGGAATGAGAGAAGCAAACCAAGAAACATACTCTTAACTATAGAGAATAAACTAATAAAAACCTGAGGAAGGCGAGGGGGGATGGGTAAAACAGGAGATGGGGATGAAGGAGGGCATCTGTGATGAGTATCAGGCATTGTATCCAAGTGTTGAGCCACTATGTTGTACAAATGAAACTAATACTGTGTTAACAAGCAGGAATTTAAATAAAACTTTTTTTTTAAAACAAAGGTATATTATTACTCTTCCATAGGTAATAATGTGTCAATGCACTGCATTTTTAACCTTATTTCAACTTTTTTGCATATTCTTTATTTTTCTTAACTTTCCAATCAATTTTAATAGCTTCTGAAAAATAATAACTTGACTGACACTCTTTAAACCTTTGAGGGAATGAATGAAAAGCTGTGAAGAAAGGTATTAATATATATAGAAAGTTCATGTGAGCATCACTGAAAAGGAGTACTTAAAGTCTAATTTTCAAGGATCAGCAAAAATTGGCTTAAAGAGTCTACCAAGAGATGATGCAATATCACTGACTCAGAAGTATACTATCCTATTTATAAAGACAATCAATGGATGTATCGACAATCAATGGTCTGTATTCATTTACCAACATCAACTAAACCTGGTTGTGTTATCCATTCATTCATTCATTCAGCAGCCTCTGAGGAGAAAAAAACCTCAATGTTTAATTAGGTGCATATGATTCCTCAAGCCTGAAGCCATCCAAGGAAGTATTCATGCAGAGTATGAAAGATATCTCTAACATTTAGCTCATCTTTTTATTTATGAATGTAGATCCATATTTCCCCCTGGAAGAACATGGTTTAGGTTAAACTTAAATTATCTTTCAATCATTTCATCATAATCAAGAACTCCTTCTAAGAACTCCTGAGACAGACCCTTTGAACTATTCAAAATGACAGCTAGCAATAATAGTTCATATTTGTCAAATAAGATGGCCACAAAGTACCTTCAAGGTTTCCTTCTGAAATTATCCCATGTCATGCCCCTTTAAAATTGTTACCATCAGGTTAGTATTAACAGCGATGGTTCAGAGAAACTAGATACTGATGACTTCTTGATGCCCAAGATGAGAAAGGGACTCTGTATAAAAGAATACATTAAGTTTGAAGCAACAAAGGATGTTCTTTTAAGACACTGAGATGAGAGCCTTAGACTGCATTTATTTCTGGTGCATTTTGCTGTTGTTGTTAATGTCTTGGGTGCCCTGGATGGACCTCTTAGTAGAGTCTAATTGTTTCAACTCTATGTTTACTAATTTCATTCTTCTTCAGTTAAACCTCATTAAAGATCATTAGGGGGACTTTACACATCATATCTTCCAAGCCATGTCCTTTATTGATCACCTCACTGTTTCTACTTTATTTTATTATTTTTTTAATTTATATTTTTATTGGTGTTCAATTTGCCAATAAATAGAATGACACCCAGTGCTCATCCCATCAAGTGCCCCCCTCAGTGCCCGTCACCCAGTCACCTCCACCCCCCGCCCACCTCCCCTTCGACACCCCTAGTTCGTTTCCCAGAGTTGGGGTCTCTCATGTTCTGTCTTCTTTTCTGATATTTCCCACTCATTTTTACTTTAAATAGTTGTTCAGGGTTTAGGAATAACACATTAAAGGGAAGGAAAGTTTTTTTAGTTCAGTATTGTGGGTGAAATCTAGTTTGGCTTCATAATTACTCTAAATTTACTTGGAACTGCTCAATCTTTCTGAACTTTGGGCCATGACACAGGTTTTCTTTAGTAGCTTCTCTTTTCCTGAGTGAAGCAAAGACTCCTCTAGAGAACCCACCAAGTGGCTGGAAGGATTGTATCTCTAGCAGTTTATGGCAATTATCAATTCCTACCCTCCAAGTTTCAGTTCTTTATTTAGTCATCTGTAATCAAGGAAAAAAGTAAAGCACATAACCTGAATATAAGATGATGCTATCAAAAGAGTATCAGTTTCTTATTTATGACACTCTAAGGTAGATTACTATCACAGAAAGTATATAGGCTCTGTGGTTAGAGAAATATGGGTTAAAAATACAAATGGGCCACTTAATAGATTTGTGACTTTGAATGGTCCTTTATTTTCTTAAGTATCAGTCTTCTCTGTTTACCATGGATGTGAAATTCAAGGGCATTTTGGGAATTAATTGAAATAGTATAAATGAAAAGTGCTATATAAACCATGTGGCACTTACTATGCTTTTCGAAGAGCTGGTTTTTAACCTTATTTTCCTTTAGTGTGAACTGATTTCCAATTTGGGGCAGAATATTCATGGTTACTGTGATAAGCAAAGGCATTATTTTTCCCAATGACATACTAAAGATTTGTATATTCTATCTCATTCAGTCTTTATGACACAACTATGGAACTTTATCTTTATTCCCAAATGAAGCACTGGAGTCAGTTTGGTTTTGTACCTTAGATATATTCATATAAGTAATAAGTGTTCAATGTAGCCAGGAATTACCTACAGTTAGTCTATTCTCTAAAAGAAAGTACTATCTAGCCTATATTCAGTTAGAAACACAGGCACAGAAATGGAAATTTCCTGCTTTTCACTTAACAGAGAATGAAAAAAATGATGTAATAAAACAAAATATACTACTATCTATATTCAGTGGCAAAATAGAACTCCAATATACCCTATTTAATCTAATTAAAATTGAGCTGATAAGCAATGAAACAATGATAAGGTTTGGGAGACTCCATTGCCTCCTATATTTCTGACTTACCTCTAATTTTCATACAGGATCACTAACAAATAGAATGGCTGGAATAGAAAACATAAGAGCAGTTGCTACTGTTGTATGCAGGGAAACCAGCATTCTGGACATAATTCCTCTTGGTGAACCCCTTTTCTTTCTATGTTAAGGTTTTTTTCTTAAAATTTCCATTTTATCTAGAGGGAATATATTTCTTTGTGTACAGAGCATGAAAAAGGAGCAATTATATGAAGAAGAAAAAATATCAGAAGGTGTTTTAAGCAATGTGGTATGGTTTCTGCAAAAATAAAATGTAGCATCAGCCACATGTCTTATCTATTCTCTTTGCTGCTGGCTCACAGGGAATAATTCAGTGAATCAAAATTGCCAGAACAGGGCTACAGACAAAACACCAAGGAATATAAAACATCATACACATTAGTAATGAATTTGAAAAGGAAGCTTAGGGGGACAGTGTCCAAAGAGACAGGAAAAAAAAAGCTAGCAAATAACCACACTAGGTAAAGTTTGTTTCCCTTGACATTATTTTTCAGAGATTAAAAACTGAACATCTTATTTATGTTCCTGTCTTGAGTTCCTAATGCACATTGCTATTGAGAGCATATTTAATATATGCCAATTTTTAAAAACTTGAAATTCTCTTTATAGTGCTAAGTCCATTGCTTACTCCACATATTTAATCTTCCTTCCCATAAGAATTTTTGGTTCACTAACTACTGCTAATACTTTATACTATTTTGTCTTCTCACTCTTTGCTCACCAACAGTGACAGCTAAGCGTTCTTGCTTTGATTGATAAAAGTTCCAATATATATGCCAAGTATAATATTAGTAATTATTACCCTCCCTGACTGTACTAATAATAATATAACCATGCCCAAATTCTATCATGTGAGTGTAAAACACCAATAAAATTGTGCATGTCCTATGTAAAAGCTATGAATATTTGCCAGTTCTCACAGTTTTAAATATGCATGAAATAAAGGCAAGTTTTTGTTTCTTTGTTGTGGTTTTCTTTTTTTAAAAATAAATTTATTTTTTATTGGTGTTCAATTTACCAACATACAGAATAACACCCAGTGCTCATCCCATCAAGTGCCCCCTCAGTGCCCGTAATCCATTCCCCCCCCCCCCCGCCCCCCCCCCCTTCCCCACCACCCTAGATCGTTTCCCAGAGTTAGGAGTCTTTATGTTCTGTCCCCTTTCTGATATTTCCCACACATTTCTTCTCCCTTCCCTTATATTCCCTTTCACTATTATTTATATTCCCCAAATGAATGAGATCATACACTGTTTGTCCTTCTCCGATTGACTTACTTCACTCAGCATAATACCCTCCAGTTCCATCCACGTTGAAGCAAATGGTGGGTATTTGTCATTTCTAATAGCTGAGTAATATTCCATTGTATACATAAACCACATCTTCTTTATCCATTCATCTTTCGATGGACACCGAGGCTCCTTCCACAGTTTGGCTATGTGGCCATTGCTGCTATAAACATCGGGGTGCAGGTGTCCCGGCGTTTCATTGCATCTGTATCTTTGGGGTAAATCCCCAACAGTGCAATTGCTGGGTCGTAGGGCAGGTCTATTTTTAACTCTTTGAGGAACCTCCACACAGTTTTCCAGAGTGGCTGCACCAGTTCACATTCCCACCAACAGTGTAAGAGGGTTCCCTTTTCTCCGCATCCTCTCCAACATTTGTGGTTTCCTGCCTTGTTAATTTTCCCCATTCTCACTGGTGTGAGGTGGTATCTCATTGTGGTTTTGATTTGTATTTCCCTGATGGCAAGTGATGCAGAGCATTTTCTCATGTGTGTGTTGGCCATGTCTATGTCTTCCTCTGTGAGATTTCTGTTCATGTCTTTTGCCCATTTCATGATTGGATTGTTTGTTTCTTTGGTGTTGAGTTTAATAAGTTCTTTATAGATCTTGGAAACTAGCCCTTTATCTGATATGTCATTTGCAAATATCTTCTCCCATTCTGTAGGTTGTCTTTGAGTTTTGTTGACTGTATCCTTTGCTGTGCAAAAGCTTCTTATCTTGATGAAGTCCCAATAGTTCATTTTTGCTTTTTTCTTTTGCCTTCGTGGATGTATCTTGCAAGAAGTTACTGTGGCTGAGTTCAAAAAGGGTGTTGCCTGTGTTCTCCTCTAGGATTTTGATGGAATCTTGTCTCACATTTAGATCTTTCATCCATTTTGAGTTTATCTTTGTGTATGGTGAAAGAGAGTGGTCTAGTTTCATTCTTCTGCATGTGGATGTCCAATTTTCCCAGCACCATTTATTGAAGAGACTTTCTTCCAGTGGATAGTCTTTCCTCCTTTATCGAATATTAGTTGACCATAAAGTTCAGGATCCACTTCTGGTTCTCTATTCTGTTCCATTGATCTATGTGTCTGTTTTTGTGCCAGTACCACACTGTCTTGATGACCACAGCTTTGTAGTACAACCTGAAATCTGGCATTGTGATGCCCCCAGATATGGTTTTCTTTTTTAAAATTCCCCTGGCTATTCGGGGTCTTTTCTGATTCCACACAAGTCTTAAAATAATTTGGTCTAACTCTCTGAAGAAAGTCCATGGTATTTTGATAGGGATTGCATTAAACGTGTAATTGCCCTGGGTAACATTGACATTTTCACAATATTAATTCTGCCAATCCATGAGCATGAATATTTTTCCATCTCTTTGTGTCTTCCTCAATTTCTTTCAGAAGTGTTCTATAGTTTTAGGGTATAGATCCTTTACTCTTTGGTTAGGTTTATTCCTAGGTATCTTATGCTTTTGGGTGCAATTGTAAATGGGATTGACTCCTTAATTTCTCTTTCTTCAGTCTCATTGTTAGTGTATAGAAATGCCACTGATTTCTGGGCATTGATTTTGTATCCTGCCACGCTACCAAATTGCTGTATGAGTTCTAGCAATCTTGGGGTGGAGCTTTTGGGTTTTCTAGGTAGAGTATCATGTCATCGGCGAAGAGGGAGAGTTTGACTTCTTTGCCAATTTGAATGCCTTTAATGTCTTTTTGTTGTCTGATTGCTGAGGCTAGGACTTCCAGTACTATGTTGAATAGCAGTGGTGAGAGTGGACATCCCTGTCTTGTTCCTGATCTTAGGGGAAAGGCTCCCAGTGCTTCCCCATTGAGAATGATATTTGCTGTGGGCTTTTCGTAGATGGCTTTTAAGATGTCGAGGAATGTTCCCTCTATCCCTACACTCTGAAGAGTTTTGATCAGGAATGGATGCTGTATTTTGTCAAATGCTTTCTCTGCATCTAATGAGAGGATCATATGGTTCTTGGTTTTTCTCTTGCTGATATGATGAATCACATTGATTGTTTTACGGTGTTGAACCAGCCTTGTGTCCAGGGATAAATCCTACTTGGTCATGGTGAATAATTTTCTTAATGTACTGTTGGATCCTATTGGCAGTATCTTGTTGAGAATTTTTGCATCCATGTTCATCAGGGATATTGGTCTGTAATTCTCCTTTTTGGTGGGGTCTTTGTCTGGTTTTGGAATTAAGGTGATGCTGGCCTCATAGAACGAATTTGGAAGTACTCCATCTCTTTCTATCTTTCCAAACAGCTTTAGAGAATAGGTATGGTTTCTTCTTTAAACGTTTGATAGAATTCCCCTGGGAAGCCATCTGGCCCTGGACTTTGTGTCTTGGGAGGTTTTTGATGACTGCTTCAATTTCCTCCCTGGTTATTGGCCTGTTCAGGTTTTCTATTTCTTCCTGTTCCAGTTTTGGTAGTTTGTGGCTTTCCAGGAATGTCCATTTCTTCTAGATTGCCTAATTTATTGGCGTATAGCTGTTCATAATATGTTTTTAAAATCGTTTGTATTTCCTTGGTGTTGGTAGTGATCTCTCCTTTCTCATTCATGATTTTATTAATTTGAGTTCTCTCTCTTCTTTTTAATAAGGCTGGCTAATGGTTTATCTATCTTATTAATTCTTTCAAAGAACCAACTCCTGGTTCTGTTGATCTGTTCCACAGTTCTTCTGGTCTCGATTTCGTTGAGTTCTGCTCGAATCTTTATTAACTCTTCTTCTGCTGGGTGTAGGATCTATTTGCTGTTTTTTCTCTAGCTCCTTTATGTGTAAGGTTAGCTTTTGTATTTGAGTTCTTTCCAGTTTTTGAATGGATGCTTGTATTGCGATGTATTTCCCCCTTAGGACTGCTTTTGCTGCATCCCAAAGATTTTGAACGGTTGTATCTTCATTCTCATTAGTTTCCATGAATTTTTAATTCTTCCTTAATTTCCTGGTTGACCCTTTCATCTTTTAGCAGGATGGTCCTTAACCTCCACGTGTTTGAGGTCCTTCCAAACTTCTTGTTGTGATTTAGTTCTAATTTCAAGGCATCCAATCTTTTGGTATCGGTTCAGACCCGATTTGTGACCCAGTATGTGGTCTATTCTGGAGAAAGTTCCATGTGCACTTGAGAAGAATGTGTATTCAGTTGAGTTTGGATGTAAAGTTCTGTAGATATCTGTGAAATCCATCTGGTCCAGTGTATCATTTAAAGCTCTCGTTTCTTTGGAGATGTTGTGCTTAGAAGACCTATCGAGTATAGAAAGAGCTAGATTGAAGTCACCAAGTATAAGTGTATTATTATCTAAGTATTTCTTCACTTTGGTTTAATTGATTATATTTGGCAGCTCCCACATTCGGGGCATATATATTGAGGATTGTTAAGTCCTCTTGTTGGATAGATCCTTTAAGTATGATATAGTGTCCCTCTTCATCTCTCACTACAGTCTTCGGGGTAAATTTTAGTTTATCTGATATAAGGATGGCTACCCCTGCTTTCTTTTGAGGACCATTGAATGGTAAATGGTTCTCCAACCTTTTATTTTCAGGCTGTAGGTGTCCTTCTGTCTAAAATGAGTCTCTTGTAGACAGCAAATAGATGGGTCCTGCTTTTTTATCCAGTCTGAAACCCTGCGCCTTTTGATGGGGTCATTAAGCCCGTTCACGTTCAGAGTTACTATTGAGATATGAGTTTAGTGTCATCATGATATCTATTCAGTCCTTGTTTTTGTGGATTGTTCCACTGAACTTCTTCTTAAAGGGGAATTTTAAGAGTCCCCCTTAAAATTTCTTGCAGAGCTGGTTTGGAGGTCACATATTCTTTCAGTTCCTGCCTGTCTTGGAAGCTCTTTATCTCTCCTTCCATTTTGAATGAGAGCCTTGCTGGATAAAGTATTCTTGGTTGCATGTTCTTCTCATTTAGGACCCTGAATATATCCTGCCAGCCCTTTCTGGCCTGCCAGGTCTCTGTGGAGAGGTCTGCTGTTACCCTAATACTCCTCCCCATAAAAGTCAGGGATTTCTTGTCTCTTGCTGCTTTAAGGATCTTTATCTTTGGAATTTGCAAGCTTCACTATTAAATGTCGAGGTGTTGAACGGTTTTTATTGATTTTAGGGGGGGATCTCTCTATTTCCTGGATCTGAATGCCTGTTTCCCTTCCCAGATTAGGAAAGTTTTCAGCTAGATTTGTTCAAATACATATTCTGGCCCTCTGTCCCTTTCGGCCCTCGGGAACCCCAATTGTAGGTTTTTCTTCCTCAGGCTGTCGTTTATTTCCCTTAATCTATCTTCATGGTCTTTTAATTGTTTGTCTCTTTTTTCCTCAGTTTCCCTCTTTGCCATCAACTTGTCTTCTATGTCACTCACTCGTTCTTCCACCTCGTTAACCCTCGTCGTTAGGACTTCTAGTTTGGATTGCATCTCATTCAATTGATTTTTAATTTCTGCCTGATTGGATCTAAATTCTGCAGTCATGAAGTCTCTTGAGTCCTTTATGCTTTTTTCTAGAGCCACCAGTAGCTGTATAATAGTGCTTCTGAATTGGCTTTCTGACATTGAATTGTAATCCAGATTTTGTAACTCTGGGAGAGAGGACTGTTTCTGATTTCTTTTGAGGTGAGGTTTTCCTTCTAGTCATTTTGCTCAGTGCAGAGTGGCCAAAAAAAGTTGTATTGGGAAAAGGAGAAAAAGAGAGGAGAGAAAGAAGGAAAGAAAGAGAAAAAGAAAAAAAAAAGAAAAAGGAAGAAAAAAAAAAAAGAGAAGAAAAGAGAAGAAAAGAAAGAAAGGAAAAAAAGGTGGGGGAAGCAAACAAAATCAAAAAAAAAAAAAAACAAAACAACACGGGGAGTATCTTCTGATACTTTAAGTCCCTTGACTTCCCCTGGAACTTGTCGTCTAGCTGGTCTTCTGGGGGAGGGCCTCTGTGCTGATTTTCAGGTGTTAGCATTGGGGGAGCTGCTTTGCCCCCAGCCTTCAGGGCTCAGTGGGGTTGTTTCCCGTGAGGCCCCAGGAGGAACAACCGCAGTGTGGCGGCCAGCTCTGGAGCCCTGGATTCAGCTCCCGCAGTAAGTATGGAGCTCTCAGCCTGCAGGGCCTGGATGCTGCGGGGCGGGGCCGCTGATCTGCTCAGCTCGGGGCAGAGCGTCCTTGCTGTCCTGGCCCTCCCGGCCTTGCCTGTCCCAGGGGAGGCCGGATCCTGGGCTGTGTCCCGGCGCCCTGTGCTCCGGGTGCTGTTGGATTCGCGCTCCCGCCGCGCAGCCCCTCCGCGGAGCCGCCGCCCGAGCCCTCCGAGCTGCTCCGGGTCCCGCCGTGCGGCTGCAGCCCTTAGGGAGCTCGGCGCTCTCCGGGGCGCAGTTGCTCTGTTACTGTCCCAGGGAGCCCGAGGGCATCCCCGCCCTCCTGGGGTCCTGCTCCAACTCCCTGCGAGTGCCTTTCCGCCCGGGAAGATTGGAGAAGCTCCTGCTTTTCTGGGACGGGGCTTTCCTGTCCTGGGGACACTCGCCCCCCTTAGCCGGCTCCTCGCGGGGCCCCTCCCCCTTGGAGGCCTTTTGTTTCTTTATTTCTTTTCCCCCGTCTTCCTACCTTGATAGAAGCGGCGAACTCTTCTCACTGTAGCATTCCAGCTGGTCTGTCTTTAAATCTCAGGCCGATTTCGTAGATTTTCAGGATGATTTTGAAGGTTATCTGGGTAATTTGGTGGGGACAGGTCATTTGGGAACCCTACTCTTCTGCAATCATGCCCCTCCCTCCAATTTCTTTCAGAATTGTTCTGTAATTGATGCAGGGAAACCCCGGGACACCTGCACCTCGATGTTTCTAGCAGCAGTGTTTACAATAGCCAAACTGTGGAAGGAGCCTCAGTGTTCATTGAAGATGAATGGATAAAGAAGATGTGGTTTATGTATACAATGGAATATCCTCAGCCATTAGAAACAACAAATACCCACCAATTGCTTCGAGGTAGATGGAACTGGAGGGTATTATTCTGAGTGATATAAATCAGTCAGAGAAGGACAAAATTATATGATCTCATTCATTTGGGGAATATAAAAAACAATGAAAGAGAATAAAGGGGAAAGGAGAGAAAATGAGTGGGAAATATCAGAAAAGGAGACAGGACACGAGAGACCCCTAACTCTGGGAAATGAACTAGAGGTGGTGAAAAGGAGGTGGGCGGGGAGTTGGGGGGTGACAGGGGTGACGGGAACTGAGGGGGCACTTGATGGATGAGCACTGTGTGTTATTCTATATGTTGGCCTTTGAACTCCAACAAAAGAAATTAAAAAAGAAGTGTTCTGTATTTTAGGGTATAGATCCTTGCCTCCTTGGTTAGGTGTTCCTAACCAAAGGATTATTCCTAGGTATCTTATGGTTTTGGGTGCAACTGTAAATGGATTTGACTCAGTAATTTCTTCTTTCTTCAGTCTCATTGTTAGTATATAGAAGTGCCATGACTTCTGGGCATTGATTTTGTATCCTGCCACACTGCCAAATTGCCGTATGAGTTCTAGCAATCTTGGGCTGGAGTCTTTTGGGTTTTCTACGTACAGTATCATGTCTTCTGTGAAGAGGGAGACTTTGACTTCTTCTTTGCCTATTTGAATGCCTTTTATTCTTTTGTTGCCTGATCGCTGAGGCCAGGACTTCCAGTACTAGTTGAATAGCAGTGGTGAGAGTGGACATACCTGTTGTGTTCCTGATCTTAGGGGAAAGGTTCTCAGTGATTCCCCATTGAGAATATTTGTTGTGGCCTTTTGTAGATGGCTTTTTTTTTGGTATATTTTTTATTGGTGTTCGATTTGCCAACATATAGCATAACATCCAGATGACGTCTAGTGCCCCCCTCAATGCCCGTCACGCAGTCACCTCATCTTCCCACCCACCCCCCTTTCCACCACCCCTTGCTTGTTTCCCAGAGTTAGGTGTCTCTCATGTTCTGTCACCCTCCCTGATATTTCCCACTCATTTTCTCTCCTTTCCTCTCTATTCCCTTTCACCATATTTCATATTCCCCAAATGGATGAAAACCATATGTTTGTCCTTCTCTGATTGACTTTCTTCAGCACAGTACTCTCCAGTTCCTGTAGATGGATTTAAGATTCTGAGGAATGTCCCCTCCATCCCTACATTCTGAAGAGTTTTGATCAGGAATGGATGCTTGTATTTTGTCAAGTGCTTTCTCTGCATCTATTGAGAGGATCATATGGTTCTTGTTTTTTCTCTTGCTGATATGATCTATCACTTTGATTGCTTTACAAGTGTTGAACCAGCCTTGCTTTCAGGGGATAAATCTCACTTGGTCATGGTGAATAATCTTCTTAATGGACTATTGGATCCTATTGGGTAGTATCTTGTTGAGAATTTTTGCATCTGTGTTTATCAGGGGTTTTTGGTCTAAAATGCTCCTTTTTGGTGGGGTCTTTGTCTGGATTTGGAATTAAGGTGATGCTGGCCTTATAGAACGAGTTTGTAAGTATTCTATCCCTTTCTATATCTTTCACAATAGCTATAGTAGAATAGGTATGGTTTCTTCTTTAACGTTTGATAGAATTCCCCCTGGGAAGTTATCTGGTCCTGGACTTTTGTGTTTTGGGAGGTTTTTGGTGACTGCTTCAATTTCATCCCTGGTTATTGGCCTGTTCAGGTTTTTTATTTTTTCGTGTTCCAGTTTTTGTATTTTGTGGTTTTCCAGAAATGCGTCCATTTCTTTAGATTGCCTAATTTATAGGCGTATAGCTGCTCATAATATGTTTTTAAAATCGTTTGTATTTCCTTGATATTGGTGGTGATCTCTCCTTTTTCAATTGTGATTTTATTAATTTGAGTCTTTTCTCTTTTTATTAATTGGAGTCTATTCTCTTTTGTTTTTAATAAGGCTGGCTAATGGTTTTTCTATCTTCTTTCAAAGAACCAACTCCTGGTTTTGTTGATCTGTTCCACAGATCTTCTGGTCTCTATTGCATTGAGTTCTGCTCGGATCTTTATTAACTCTCCTTTTTGCTTGGTGTAGGTTTTATTTGCTGTTCTTTCTCCAGGTCATTTAGGTTCAAAATCAGCCTGCGTATTTGAGTTTTTTTCCATTTTTTTGAGAGATACTTGTATTGCCATGAATTTCCCCCTCGGGCCTGCTTTTGCTTTATCCCATAGATTTAGGATGGTTTTATTTCTTTCTCATTAGTTTCCATGAATCTTTTTTAATTCTTCTCTAATTTCCTGGTTGACCCATTCCTCTTTCAGCAGAATGCTCTTTAACCTCCACGTGTTTGAGTTTCTTCCATCTTATTCCTTGTGATTGAGCTCAAGTTTCAAAACATTATGGTCTGAAAATATGCAGGGGACAATCCCAATGTTTGGTATCGGTTAAGACCTGGTTTGTGACACATTATGTGGTCTATTCTGGAGAAAGTTCCATGTGCACTTGAGAAGAATGTGTATTCAGTTGCGTTTGGATGTAAAGTTCTGTAAATGTCTTTGAAATCCATCTGGTCTAGTGTATCATTTAAAGCTTTTGTTCCTTGGAGTGATAGTGCTTAGAATATCTGTCATTTACAGAAAGCACCATGTTGAAGTCTCCCAGTATAAGTGTATTATTATCTAAGTACGTCTTAACTTTGAATATTAATTGATTGATATACTTGGCAGTTCCCACATTAGGGGCATAAATATTCATGATTGTTAGGTCTTCTTGTTGGATAGATCCTTTAAGTATGATATCGTGTCCTTTTTCATCTCTTACTACAGCCATTGGGATAAACTTTAATTTATCTGATATGAGGTATTTCCCACACATTTCTTCTCCCTTCCCTTATATTCCCTTTCACTATCATTTATATTCCCCAAATGAATGAGAACATAACACCAATATCTGATATGAGGATTGATATCCCAGCTTTCCTTTGAGGACCATTTGAATGGTAAATGGTTCTCCAAACTTTCATTTTCAGGCTATAGGTGTCCTTAGGTCTAAAATGAGTCTCTTGTAGACAGCAATAGATGGGTCTTGCTGTTTTATCCAGTCTGAAACCGTGCGCCTTTTGATGGAATCATTAACCCCATTCATGTTCTGGGTTACTATTGAAAGATATGAATTTAGTGTCATCATAATATCTATTCAGCCCCTGTTTTTGTGGATTATTTCTTTGGGCTTCCTCTTTCTTTTACAGGGTCCCCCTTAATATTACTTGGAGAGCTGGTTTGGTGGTCACATATTCTTTCAGTTTCTGCCTCTCTTGGAAGCTCTTTATCTCTCCTTCTATTCTGAATGAGAGCCTTGTTGGATAAAGTATTCTTGGCTGCATGTTCTTCTCATTTAGGACCCTGAATAGATCCTGCCAGCCCTTTCTGGCCTGCCAGGTCTCTGTGGAGAGGTCTCCTGTTAATCTAATATTTTTTCCCCATAAAAGTAAGAGATTTCTTGTCTCTTGCTGCTTTAATGATCTTCTTCTTCTTCTTCTTTTTTTTTTTACAGTGGGAAGTCCTGCAATTTTTAATTTTTTTAATTTTTTAATTTTTTTAATAAAATAATTTTTATTGGTGTTCAATTTACCAACATACAGAATAACACCCAGTGCTCATCCCGTCAAGTGTCCCCTCAGTGCCCGTCACCCACTCACACCCACCCCCCGCCCTCCTCCCCTTCCACCACCCCCAGTTCGTTTCCCAGAGTTAGGAGTCTTTATGTTCTGTCTACCTTTCTGATATTTCGCACACATTTCTTCTCCCTTCCCTTGTATTTTCTTTCACTATTATTTATATTCCCCAAATGAATGAGAACATACACTGTCCTTCTCCGATTGACTTACTTCACTCTGCATAATACCCTCCAGTTCCATTCACTTTGAAGCAAATGGTGGGTATTTGTTGTTTCTAATGGCTGAGTAATATTCCATTGTATACATAAACCACATCTTCTTTATCCATTCATCTTTCAATGGACACCGAGGCTCCTTCCACAGTTTGGCTATTATGGACATTGCTGCTATAAACATTGGGGTGTAGCTGTCCCGGCATTTCATTGCATCTGAATCTTTGGGGTAAATCCCCAACAGTGCAATTGCTGGGTCGTAGGGCAGGTATATTTTTAACTCTTTGAGGAACCTCCACACAGTTTTCCAGAGTGGCTGAACCAGTACACATTCCCACCAACAGTGTAAGAGGGTTCCCTTTTCTCCGCATCCTCTCTAACATTTGTGGTTTCCTGCCTTGTTAATTTTCCCCAGTCTCACTGGTGTGAGGTAGTATCTCATTGTGGTTTTTGATTTGTATTTCCTGATGGCAAGTGATGCAGAGCATTTTCTCATGTGCATGTTGGCCATGTCTAGGTTTTCCTCTGTGAGATTTCTGTTCATGTCTTTGCCCATTTCATGATTGGATTGTTTGTTTCTTTGGTGTTGAGTTTTTTAAGTTCTTTATAGGTCTTGGAAACTAGCCCTTTATCTGATACGTCATTTGGAAATATCTTCTCCCATTCTGTAGGTTGTCTTTTAGTTTTGTTGACTATATCCTTTGCTGTGCAAAAGCTTCTTATCTTGATGAAGTCCCAATAGTTCATTTTTGCTTTTTTTTCTTTTGCCTTCATGGATGTATCTTTCAATAAGTTACTGTGGCCGAGTTCAAAACAGGTTGTTGCTTGTGTTCTCCTCTAGGATTTTGATGAAATCTTGTCTCACATTTAGATCTTTCATCCGTTTTGAGTTTATCTTTGTGTATGGTGAAAGAGAGTGGTCTAGTTTCCTTCTTCTGCATGTGTATGTCCAATTTTCCCAGCACCATTTATTGAAAAGACTGTCTTTCTTCCAATGGATAGTCTTTCCTCGTTTATCGAATATTATTTGGCCATAATGTTCAGGGTCCACTTCTGGGTTCTCTATTCTGTTCCATTGATCTATGTGTCTGTTTTTGTGCCAGTACCACACTGTCCGGATGACCACAGCTTTGTAGTACAACCTGAAATCTGGCACTGTGATGCCCCCAGATATGGTTTTCTTTTTTAAAATTCCCCTTGCTATTCGGGGTCTTTTCTGATTCCACACAAATCTTAAAATAATTTGTTCTAACTCTCTGAAGAAAGTCCATGGTATTTTGAAGGGATTGCATTAAATGTGTAATTGCCCAGGGTAACATTGACATTTTCACAATGTTAATTCTTCCAATCCATGAGCATGGAATATTTTTCCATCTCTTTGTGTCTTCCTCAATTTCTTTCAGAAGTGTTCTATAGTTTTTAGGGTATAGATCCTTTACCTCTTTGGTGAGGTTTATTCCTAGGTATCTTATGCTTTTGGGTGCAATTGTAAATGGGATTGACTCCTTAATTTCTCTTTCTTCAGTCTCATTGTTAGTGTATAGAAATGCCATTGATTTCTGGCCTTGATTTTTCATCCAAACTCAACTGAATACACATCTTCTCAAGTGCACATGGAGCTTTCTCCAGAATAGACCACATACTGGGTCACAATCGGGTCTGAACGGATACCAAAGATTGGGATCGTCCCCTGCATATTCTCAGACCATAATGCCTTGGAATTAGAACTAAATCACAACAAGAAGTTTGGAAGGACTTCAAACATGTGGAGGGTTGAGGACCATCCTGCTAAAAGATGTAAGGGTCAACCAGGAAATTAAGGAAGAATTAAAAAGATTCATGGAAACTAATGAGAATGAAGATACAACCGTTCACAATCTTTGGGATGCAGCAAAAGCAGTCTTAAGGGGGAAATACATTGCAATACAAGCATCCATTCAAAAACTGGAAAGAACTCAAATACAAAAGCTAACCTTACACATAAGGGACCTAGAGAAAAAACAGCAGATTGACCCCACGCCCAGTAGAAGAAGAGAATTAATTAAAATTCGAGCAGAACTTAACCAAATCGAGACCAGAAGAACTGTGGAACAGATCAACAGAACCAGGAGTTGGTTCTTTGAAAGAATTAATAAGATATATAAACCATTAGCCAGCCTTATTAGAAAGAAGAGAGAGGAGCCTCAAATTAATAAAGTCATGAATGAGAAAGGAGAGATCACTACCAACACCAAGGAAATACAAATGATTTTAAAAACATTATGAACAGCTATACGCCAATAAATTAGGCAATATAGAAGAAATGGACGCATTCCTGGAAAGCCACAAACTACCAAAACTGGAACAGGAAGAAATAGAAAACCTGAACAGGCCAATAACCAGGGAGGAAATTGAAGCAGTCATTGAAAACCTCCCAAGACACAAGAGTCCAGGGCCAGATGTCTTCCAGGGGAATTCTATCAAACCGGTTTAAGAAGAAAGAAATCATACCTATTCTACTAAAGGTATTCGGCAAGATAGAAAGAGGTGGAGTACTTCCAAATTCGTTCTATGAGGCCAGCATCACCTTAATTCCAAAACCAGACAAAGACCCCACCAAAAAGGAGAATTACAGACCAATATCCCTGATGAACATGGATGCAAAAATTCTCAACAAGATACTAGCCAATAGGATCCAACAGCACATTAAGAAAATTATTCACCATGACCAAGTAGGATTTATCTCCGGGACACAAGGCTGGTTCAACACTCGTAAAACAATCAATGTGATTAATCATATCAGCAAGAGGAAGACCAAGAACCATATGATCCTCTCATTAGATGCAGAGAAAGCATTTGACAAAATACAGCATCCATTCCTGATCAAAACTCTTCAGAGTGTAGGGATAGGGGGAACTTTTTCGACATCTTAAAATCCATCTATGAAAAGCCCACAGCAAATATCATTCTCAATGGGGAAGCACTGGGAGCCTTTCCCATAAGATCAGGAACAAGACAGGGATGTCCACTCTCACCACTGCTATTCAACATAGTACTGGAAGTCCTAGCCTCAGCAATCAGGCAACAAAAAGACATTAAAGGCATTCGAATTGGCAAGAAGAAGTCAAACTCTCCCTCTTTGCCGATGACATGATACTCTATATAGAAACCCAAAAGCCTCCACCTGATAGAAACTAATACAGCAATTTGGTAGCGGGCAGGATACATGATCTTCTTTTTATTGTTTGGAATTTTCAAGTTCACTATTAAACGTCGAGGGTTGTTGATCAGTTCTTATTGATTTTATCAGGGACGTCTTTATCCTGGATCTGAATGCCGTTTCTCTCCCCAAATTAGGGACTTTCTCAGCTGTGATTTGTTCAAATATTCTTCTGGCCCTCTGTGTCTCTTGGCCCTCTTGGAACCCCAATATACATAGATTTTAATTCTGAAGTTATC
Organism: Canis lupus familiaris; assembly: GCF_011100685.1. Classification (NCBI taxonomy): domain Eukaryota; kingdom Metazoa; phylum Chordata; class Mammalia; order Carnivora; family Canidae; genus Canis; species Canis lupus. The sequence goes on from NW_023331716.1 coordinate 29,584, forward strand.
ATTTTCCTTAACCTTATCTCATGGTTTTCCCTTTTTCCTCATCTTCCTTCCTTGCCATCAACTTGTCTTCTTTGTCACTCACTGTTCTTCCACCTCATTAACCCTCGTCATTAGGACCTCAAGTTTGGATTGCATCTCATTTAATTGATTTTTCATTTTTGCCTGAGTAGATCTAACTTCTGCATTCATGAAGTCTCTTGAACTTTTATGCTTTTTTTCCAGAGCCACCAGTAGGTTATAATTGTGCTTCTGAATTGTCTTTCTGACATTGAATGTAATCCAAATTCTGTAACTCTGGGAGAAGAGAGAGAGTACTGTTTCTGAGTTTTTTTTGTGGTGTGTTCTTTTTTCTAGTCATTTGCTCATTGCAGAGTGGCTGTATGAGCAGGTGCATGAAGAATACTAACCACACAAAAGTAAATTCACCCTAGATGATCTGAGGGGGTCAGAGACCAGAAAGTTACAACAACGATTAGAATGAAATAAAACAAAAGGAGTACTAAAGTGAAAACAAATTTTAAAAGAAAGTAGTCAAGGAAAAGAAAAGGCAAAGAATCAGATAAAAGAAGAAAAAAAAAGACAAAGTAGAGAAAAAAGCAAAAGTAAATGAGAAAAAAGGAACATCAAAAAAAGGAGGAGAAAAAAATGGGGGGAGTCGGAGATGTTGGTTGGTGACGAAGTTGTATTGTAGTTGGGAGAACGTAGTGTACCTGAGGTGTCTAGAGGGTGACCTCTTGTTCTTAGTATATTAAATTCTGTATGTTAGAAGATGTCAGTCCCAAATTTATATAAACCAGAAATACTTGTAGAAAGCCTCACCACTGACCACAAAAACGTGAACAAGATAAAATAGGCAGGCAGAATGGGAATGAGGAGACAATGTAATCTCACAGAATGAACCAGCATGGTATACCACTTGGGTCTGGGTGCATGCTGGTTTGGTTTTAGAAGGTATCAACTTCCCTCATTATAGAAACAAAACGAGGCAGAGAAAATAAAGAACAGATAACAACAAAACAAGTCGTATATGTCCCATCTAAGTGAGTATGTTGATGGGAATCTAGAATTGCAAAATAGCTAGGACTTTGTAATTCTAGAAATATGAATGTGAAAAGGAAGAAACTTAAAAATGAAGAGGTGGAAAATATTGCAGTTAAGGTGGGAAAAGAGAAAAAATAATTGGAAATTTATAGTGCGATATAAAAATGAGGTGTACTGGAAAAAGGAAAAAAGAAAAAAACAAAGGAGGGGTACCTCTAGTTCTGTATACTGTAAATCCCTTGACTTCTCATGGAGCTTTCCAGCGTCTTGGCCCAGAACTTGCTCTTCCTTGTGCTTCCAGCTGGTCTTCTGTGGGAGGGGCCTGCTGTGCTGATTGTCAGGTGTGTGCACCTGGGGGAGCTGCCCTGCCCCCTGCCAGGTGCCGGGTGATGGGAGCTGTTGACCCCATGAGATGATGCCTCTGCTCCCTGGTGGCCCCGCCTCTCAAAGCACCAGGGGACTCCAGGAGAACAACACTTACTGCAGCCAGGTCCCCAGCTCTGGAGTCAACTCCCACAGTTAACTACCCCAGCTCCCCAATCCCCACTGGCCTAGGTGGTTCTGGGAGGGGGGCCTGACCTGCACAGCCTGGGGCGCCTGGGACAGAAGCGTCCTGGCTGTCCTGTGCCCTCCCCGCCCCCGCCTGTCTCGGGGGAGCACAGGATCGGGGGCTGTTTCCCTGGCACCCTGGACTCCGGGGCCTGTGCTCTGGAATCACGCTCCCAGGTCTCGGCTCCTGAAGACAGCAGGGCGCAGCGCTCTCCACCAGGAGCCCCCTCCTGACCCACCCTCCGCCGGAGCACCCTTCTCCCCGGGCCCAGCCCAGTGGGCGCTCCAGCCCTTCCCCGAGCTCGGCCCACAGGCTGCGGCCCACAGGCTGTGGCGCGCTCTCCCGGGCGCCCCTCCTCCGTTAGTGACCCCTGGAGACCCGAGGCCTCACTGCCCCCCTGCGGTCCTGCCCGAATTCCTGCTGAGCGCCTTTCTGCCCGGGAAGGATCCCGCCTCTCTGGGGGGGGGCTCTCCTGTCCCCAGGCTCCCGCCCCCCTTGCCAGGCTCTCGGGGGCCTCCCCCACTGGATTCTTGTTTATTTTTCAGTCTTCCTACCTTGTTAGAGCCAAAACCCTTCTCTCTGTAGCATCTTGCTGTTCCTCTTTAAATGTCAGGTGATTTGTAGGTGTTCAGGATGGTTTGAAAGTTATCCAGCTAAGTTGGGGGGACCCGGTGGGTGGAGGACCCTGCTCCTCCGGCATCTTGCCTTGCCTCAACCACACAAGGTTTTAAAAAAAGTTTAAAAAACATTGTATTTAAACATCATCACTCTTTTCCATTAGATTTTCTGGATTTGAATCAGTGTGAAAAGGTTTCAGGTTCCTTTGAGTTAAGTGTGGCTTGGTTTGTGTGGTAGATAGTGGGGTATGGTTAGGGGGAGTTGTAAAGGTATTGCCTCCTTCATTGTCCCTTACAGACTCTGGAACATTGTACAAACCACTGGTACCATGGAGCTCTGGGTTTAAGAGCATGTCTTTGACTATAGCTGCACTGTAGAAATATCTAAATCTTGTGGTTGGAGTTAATGTATTGGTTAGCATAGAGATTACATTGGAAGTTAAACAGTATAGATTTCTTAACATACTGCGTAAGTACTTCCAGTGAGATATCACTTATAAGTACAGCCAAATGAAATGTCTGAGAACATTCTGTAGTTGATGCTAGAGAGAGAAGAATAAAAACTTGAATCTACTAATAGTAATTACAGATATAGTTTCGGTAAATAAGAAACTTATGTAAAAACTACATCCTCAAGATCCAAAAAGCTTATTTTTAATTTAATTTTTAAAAAGATATACGATGGAAGCCACAGTGTATTTAAATAGTTATTGTTTTTTACTTATTTAAGTATAATTGACACACAATGTCACATTAGCTTCAGGTGTACAACATTTGAAGGTTTATACATTTGCTATGTTTACCACAACTCTACCACTGTCATGATACATCACTATTCAATATCCTTGACTATATTCCTTATGCTGTGCCTTTGATCCCCATGAGTTATTCATTTATGCTATAGCTGGAAGCCTGTATCTCCCACTTCCCTTTGCCCATTTTGCTCAGTCCCTTCCCTCACTCTGGCAATGATCACTTTGTCTTGATTTTAAGGGTCTGATCCTGTGCTTTGTTTGTTTTATTCATTTGTTTATTTTTTTTTAGATTTCACTTATGAGTGAAATCATACAGCATTTATCTTTCTTAGTCAACTTATTTCACTTAGCATAATACCCTCAAGGTCCATCCAATTGTCTCAAATGCATGATCTCATTCTTTTTAATGGATCTGTAATATTCCATTGCATGGGTATATATATATATATATTATATATAATATCACCTCATCTTTATCCATTGCATTTGTCTATGGATGAAACACTTAGGTTGTTTCCATATCTTGGCTACTGTAAATAATAATGAAGTAAACAAAGGGGGTACACTTATCTCCTAGAATTGTTTTTTTGGTTGTTGTTTTTCTTTGGGTAAATACCCAATAGTGGAGTTACTGAATTATTTGATATTATTGAATTATTTAATATCTATTCATAATTTTTTGAGGAACTTCCATGCTGTTTTCACAGTGGCTGTCCCAATTTACATTCCTACCAACACTGTATGAAGATTTCTTTTTCCACATCCTTGTCAACACTTACTATTTCTTGTCTTTTTGATTTAGTTATTCTAATAGGTATAAGGTGATGTTTCATTGTGCTTTTGATTTGCATTTCTCTGATGATTAGGATGTTGACATCTTTTCATGTGTTCATTGGCCAAGAAAGCCATTTTGATTCAAGGATCCATAATCATTGTGAAAGTGTTCAGCCTCAGAATTATCTAGAAGAACTTAGTAACTACTTATGACTTTAAAGTTTGGAGGAATTTATCTCTGAATTATCTCAGCAGCAGGCCTGTTGCATTTGGAATGATACCTCTTTCTCAACTTTCTCTATTTCTTCCATGGAATTCAGCTTACATTTTTCTCTGCCTCACTGGTCAATTTTTTTTTAAAATTTTTATTTATGATAGTCACAGAGAGAGAGAGAGAGAGAGAGAGAGAGAGGCAGAGAGAGAAGCAGGCTCCATGCACTGGGAGCCCGACGTGGGATTTCGATCCCGGGTCTCCAGGATGCGCCCTGGGCCAAAGGCAGGCGCCAAACCGCTGCGCCAATCAGGGATCCCACTGGTCAATTTTAATAAAATTATGTATTCTTAGAAAATTATTTCATTCAATTATTCAAATTATGTGCATATAGTTTGATTTTTTGAATTATTTGACTCTTTTGATTATTTGAATGTCAAAAAATTTATGGTTATATCTCCAAATCAATTATTATTTTAGCTATTTATTCATAAATAAAGCACGCATGAAATATTTTTGCAGTTTTTTATTTTTTTTTTTTAATTTTGCAGTTTTAAAAAGACAATTGTAAAGCTAGCACCCAATGTAACTACAATTTAGGTTCTGAAATGGATCATTACCATAACTTAGAAAAGTCCACTTACCTCTCTGCATCACACTTACCTTTCTCCTCATCTCTAGTACACTCCTATTTCCATGACCATTTCTTATTTTTCATTGTAGATTTACCGTTAGTAAATGCAATATTAATATATTGTCTAGTTTATCTTAAAAATACTTTCTATGGTTGGAATTGTTATATACTTCTTCTTTGTCTTACTTTAGCAATAACCACTGAATGAATCTCATAAACACATAACGGTAAATGTAGTTCAAAGACTACAGTATTCCAATGTATGAATATGAATATGACAACTTTAGTAATCTATTTGTTTGTTGACTGATGGACATGTGTTGTGTTTCTAGTTTTTCACTACTATGAACAGTAATATAAATATTTTTATTCCTGTACCTGGTGTATATGCAAGAGTTTCCCTAAGTTACATTCCTAGAAATGACTTTTCTTGACTCTGAATAATAATTAAGGTAGTTGTAATGACATGTAATGATATATTATAAAGGTTTTTCTTAATTTATCTAAGTTCAAAAGAAACAAGAGGTAAAGTATAAGAAACTGAAATCTAAATGATGATAAGATTCCTAAATGTATATGAAATTCAAAGAACTTGGCATCACCAAAATTCTTTCGAAAAAGAACACAGTTGGAGGTTTTACAGTATCTAATTTCAAAACTTACTATAAAGTCACAGTAATCAAGGCAGTGTAGAATTGGTATACATACCAATAAAACAGGGCTGAGAGTATAGAAATCACCCCTGCATTTATGATCAATTAATTTTCAATAAGATGCCAAGACAGTGAGTAGCGGAAAGGATAATCTTCAATAGATAGTGCTAGAATAACTGGATAATTGAGCAAATGAGCTTAGATTCCTCTCATGCCATATACAAAAATTAACTCAAAAATGGATCAAAGACCTA
>NW_023331717.1:0-35026 GCF_011100685.1 Canis lupus familiaris
TCCTCTTCTTCATGGTTTCCTAATTTAGAAGAATATTAAGAGAAATTGACTTATGCCCTAGATCAGACCTCACTTAGCCTTCAAGTTCAGGAGCCTGTGGGTTTATACAGCACCTGAGTATGTTATTTCTCTTGCTCATTTAGTCATAGGTCACCTTTGTGTGTTGCTTCAAGCCAGTAAGAGATGGTGTTTAGTATTTAACAGTGAAAGCTCTGGAGACAGAATGACTTTGTTAGAATCCTGTTTTCAAGGGGTGTGACAATAAGCTATTTAATTAGCATCTTTAAGCCTTACTGTCTTCATCTGTGTATCAGTCATCCTGTGGTCTTCCTTATCTACTTGTCAGGATTAAAATGGGAACTGGGGTTCAACTCTAGACACGTGCAATACATGATGAGGATATAGTCCTTTTTAAGTGACAGTTAATAAGGAAGAATTGGACATTCATTTCAGGAATATGGGAGTCATCTCATTCTGATATCCCGTGTCACAATTTATATTTTCAATGGGAATTTTTTTTTTTTTTTTGAGAGAGAGCACATGTAAGTGGTGGGGGTAAGGGCAGATGGGGAGAGATATCAAGCAGTCTTCGTGCCCAGTAAGGAGCCCCACACAGGGCTCCATCTCACGACCCTGAAATCCTGACCTGAGCTGAAATCAAGAGTCGGGTGCTTAGCCAACTGAGCCACCCAGCTGCCCCTCAGATGGGAATTTTTAATGCAAACACATATTTTACCTTTCTATTGCCCCAGAATCAGGAACAATGAATAAATCAATGCAGTGTTTAATTTTAGCTTCTTGATTACCTAAAAGCCCTTGTTACTCAGTTCATTTAATCTATATCAATTGAGTAATTTTTAGATCTAACTCCTGGCTGTGAAAACATACTGGAAACAGTATGCATTAAAAGAAGCCCTTACCCTCAAGGGGTTTGCAGCTGCTGAGATGGAACTACAGTGGAACCCCGCCTCCCCCCATCTGAGTTTGCAGCCTTCCATCTGGCTTGCAGCCTGAGGGCACAAGACTGCGGCCTGGAAGAGGAGGCAGACCGGGAATTGGGAAGGGAAGAGCAAAGACAGATGGAGACCTGCCAGCACTTTGTCACTGCCTCTCTACATTGCCTTCAGAGTGAACTGGCTGCTGTTCCTCTCCTGTCTTCCACTCCTCACATGTATTTCTTTTTGGTCAGTTCTACTTTGAAACAAATGGAGACTCTGGGAAATACAATTGTAGGTTGGCCAAGCTGATCCAGTATAAGATCACTACAGTCTATCCTTTGAAAACTTGGTACCTGGTGCAGCTTGTAAAACCATATATAATCTCCAAATAAAAACAAAACACAATTATGCTTCCACCTACAATAATGGGATTGTCTCCCAAATAATTTAAAACATGATTAATGCCTCCCCAAAAAGATAAATAAAATTTGCATATGTCACATGGTTTTCAAGTGGTAATCCTCTTCTAGCTGAGTCATGCTTCCCCTTTTTATATTCAAAACACTGAGATGTAAGGTCAGCCTCTATTAACACATGTTGAAACACTGAGAAGTGGAAAGAGGAGAAGGAAAAAGAAGATAGTTGCACAAATATATATCCATATTAAATTATGATAGCAGTGTTCCTGGGGACTGGTTCTAAGGAGAGGGGACTTGTCTGTGATAGGCACAAAGATGAGAAAAAATTGATCAAAGAGCTAGTAGAGTGCTAAGTGGAACCTAGAACACTGCCTGGGCACATACCATATATCCTCAAACTCTAAAATCCCATTGAATGAAGATACACTTTTATTTTGTGTATTGTCCAAAAAACCCTGCCAGTTAAACGTTATTATTTTGATGATTGTAAGGTACCTACTGATTAAGAAATGTTCAAATGGAAAAAAAAAATGAACATTTTGAAATTGAGTAGGTGCTCAATAAATATTGAATATGTGAAAATTGGAAATGAATATGGGGATTGAGGTAACTAAGATATCTACTTTCAAATCAAAGATTAGATAAGGTTGTCTTAGTAGGTAACTGATGAGATACGGGATGGTAAATTCTAAACAGTGGTAGAGAAGACCCAGAAATTGGCTTATTTGACTAGATAGGAAGGAGAGGTGGAGTGGGCAGAGAAAGATCCTAAAACCAACTCTGAGGACTAGTGAATCCACATATATGACCAGCCCAGATGTTTTCATGAATGTGTTAAAAATGTTATTAGGATTCTTAGAAAACTTTAAGGCTATCATATCTGACCTCCTATGAGTTGCAGGAATCCCTTCTTCACAATTCTAGATAAATGGCTGAAAACAGTCTTTTGGATTGAGAATGAACTTTGTCTTCTGTCTGTCAAGATCTCTCTTTCTCTAAAGACAATAACCAGAGGGAATGGATCTGTCCCCACTGTTTTTTATTGTTTGGCTCTGGCACTTTAAACATCAACATCCCTAAACAAAGCAATTCCATAATTTAGAGAAAGCTGTCAAGGTTTTCACAGGCATGGCAAGATGTACCCTGAGGTATAGGACAGAACCTGCTGCAGCATTGATGAAATTTATGGTAAAGGGTTTTCCATGAGTGCCCAAAGTTTAAGGGCAGATAAATACCAGAAGACAATTCTACCAATAATTGAATTACAGAGCCATTATCATGTGCTGAACAGAGCAATTTTGTGACTCTCTTGTGACAGGATGAAACTTGTTAGAATATTTATGTGCCTGGGATAGCTTCTGCATCACTAACCCAGGGAACAAACTAGCTCTTCTAGAATGTGCCTCTTATGAGCAGTTAGCCTTCCTGAGTAATTCAGTAGCCAAGGAAAATAAGTTGCCTAAGAGAGAGGAACCCAAGGCAGATGCAGCATACAGCCACTTCAGCCACACCTTCCCATTCACCCTCACACTGCATCAGTTCCTAGGCCAACATATTTATGTTGTCAGCTGCAACAGGCTCTTCCTATAGTAATGAGGGCAGCCCAGAATTAGTAAAATTCCTGGCTGTCCACATTGTCTTCTATTTCTACACAAATAGTGAGAATATCTCAATAATAAGAGCCACTTTTCCAATATTATCTTTTTAGAATAGCTTTCTTTGTTGTGATTATTGAAATCTATGAATCACAAACTTACAGCAACTGAAATGCTACAGTAGTTTTAAACCTGCTTTTACATGATAAAATGACGTGATCCATCCATTCCATGCAGTGACAATGATTTAGGAAAAATAGAAAGAAAAGGTCACTTTCCTACTTGTAGTACTTTTTGGTGTAATTGAGTATAACCTTAAAAGATTTGGGTATAATTTTTTTCTCCCTAATTTTTATTTCAAAGTAATTTACAATTAAGAATTGCAAAAATAAGACAGAATTTTCATGTGATCTTCAGTCAGCTTCTCCTAAGTTAACATGTTTTAATGACTGTGGAGCACTATTTACAACTAAGAAATTAATAGTACTAAAAGGCTATCAACTAAACTGGAGACTTTATTTGGATTCCCCCAGATTTTAAATAATATCCCTTTTTTTCTGATCCAGAATCCAATTCAGAACCCCACATGGCACTTATTTCTCATATCTTTAAGTCTCTTCAGATCTGTGGCAGCTCCTCAGTTGTTCCTTGTCTTTGATGACCTGGACAATTTTGAAGTGTACTAGTCAGATATTTTTTAGAATGTCCCTCAAATTGGGTTAGTCTGATAGTTTCTCATGTTTACAGGATTATAGGTTGTTGGGGAGAATATCACAGAAATGATGTGCCCTTCTTATGACATCATATCAAACAGTGCAAAATATCAATATGTCTTTTTACCAGTGATGCTAACTAACCTTGATCACTTGATTAAGGTGGGATCTGCTAGGTTTCTCCATTGCAGAGTTACTGTTTTTCCTGTTCTGTACTCTATTGGTTAAAAGCAAATTACTAAGTCCAGTACATACTCAAAGGAAGGAGAATTAATCTCCAACTCCTGGCAGGAAGAGTATCAAAAATTATATGAACATATGCTAAAAGCACTACAATAATTAATAAATATTTTGGGGAGGGATACTGTAAAGCTATGCATTTCACTCACTAATTTCAATATTCATCAGTGAATTTTGCCTTCAGCAATGATTTCTCTGGTGTCCTAATAGAAATTTTCTATTTCTATCATTTCTTATATATGTATTAATTGGAATTCTGTAAGGAATAATTGTCCCGTTTGACCATTTATTTATTTATGCCATCGGTTAGTTGCTCAGCTAACAAAGTGACCAGAAAAAATGGTGAGTAAGCCCAATTCTGGATTATGTTTGTTGTCTCTTCTTCACCTCAGGGAACTCTGTGCTCTCACTCTGAGCTCATAGGCACACAATCCCTTTTAGATGCCAGTATGCCATTAAGGCATTACCTGCTAATTAAGGGCAAGATATTGCTGTCTAATAAAATTATTTTTAGAGGAACATTTTAGGGTCTGACCTGAGATGAAGATCTCAGAACAAAATGGATTTTCCTAATGATGCAGTCCCTTTATTTGTCCTAGAGCAGAGGATTCCTCACCCCTGAACCTGTAGTTCTGGGGTCCCCCAGTTTGTTCAGTTGGGCACCTCACACCACCTTCACCCTCAGGAGGGCGACTTGGAGGTACTCACCATTACACACACACACACACACACACACACACACATATCCCCCTTTCCCTATCTTCTTTGTCCTAACCAAAGAAAAAAGCAAGGTTTTCTGCTCCCCATCAAAAAACAAACCTCTGTGAAACAGGACTGACCTCTGTTGTTTAACAGCGATTTTAATTCCCCAAACAGGGGTGCCTGGCTGGCTCAGTTAGAAGAGCATGTGATTCTTAATCTCAGGGTTGTGAGTTTAAGCCCTATTTGAGTGTAAAGATTACTTAAAATTTTTTTTACATAAAATAAAATTAAATCCCCAAACAACTCAGGCTCCAAATGAACTAATTAAAATATATATATATGAAAAAGACAGCCCAAGAAGTGGATAAATATCCTAAACATTTCAATCATTCTTATAAATGAAAACTTGACTAAAAACATCTCTGTAGATATAAGACCCATGAATATGAACAGGAAATCTATAAAAGAAAAAAATAACATAAAAAGGTTGAATCTCACAAATAGGAAATTAAAATTAAAAGGATATAAAAATTAAAAAGGCTATGCCATTGGGCAGCCCGGGTGGCTCAGCAGTTTAGCGCCACCTTCGGCTCAGTGCGTGGTCCTGGAGACCCGGGATTGAGTCCCATGTCGGGCTCCCTGCATGGAGCCTGCTTCTCTCCCGCTGCCTGTGTCTCTGCCTCTCTCTCTCTTTCTCTGTGTCTCTCATGAATAAATAAATTAAATTTTAAAAATGCTATGCCATTTATTAATCTATTAAAGGGATAGGTTTTTTGAGAAGATAATACTTAGCCTTGTGAAGGCGTAGGAAATGGACATTCATGTGCTCTTCTGAGTGTAACTTATGTAAACTTTCTGGAGGACAGTTGGACAGTTTATCAGGAGTCTTAAAAAAAATGTTCATTCTCTTTGAATTAGCAAAATTCCCTCTTTTAATAATTCTGCCTATTGAAAAACTGAGAGATAAGAGAGACATGCAAATATTTACCTACAAAGATAACCAGCACAGTATTATGGATAGACACGAGTGATAGTCCATGGTCAGCCTATCAGTTAGGTAAATTACAGAATATTGTACAGCTGGCAAAATAGTCTGCTCCAATATTATAGTATGTTCTGCTGTGCTGTGCTGATGGTATGATACAAAAGTTGTTGTTTTTTTTTTTAAAAAAAAAAAAAGGAATGCCTACAGAAACATAAAAAAGTACTCTGAAGGATCAATGACAAAATGTTAAAGGTGACTGCTTCCAGATGGAAGGACAGTGTGAATATTTTATTTTCCTTTTTTATACTTTGGTCCACTTTCCATTATGTTTTAAATGAAAATGCATTGTTTTTCCAATTAGATTCCTGAAAGCAGTGTTTTTTTAAAGAAATTATGGGGATCCCTGGGTGGCTTGGGATCCCTGGGTGGCTCAGTGATTTGGCGCCTGCCTTTGGCCCAGGACATGATCCTGGAGTCCCGGGATCGAATCCCACATCGGGCTCCCTGCATGGAGCCTGCTTCTCCCTCTGCCTGTGTCTCTGCCTCTCTCTCTCTCTCTGTGTCTCTCATGAATAAATAAATAAAATCTTTAAAAAAAAAAAAGAAATTATGCCAATTATAAGAATAATATATGCCTATTTCCCAGCTGGTGGAATTTGGGGTGGGTGGTGGGGGAAGACCAACAGGAATGTGACCTGCAGCATGGCCAGCTAGACGGGAATCTCTTCTGTCCTCTCCCTCTTGTCATCCTCATCACATCTCTACCCTGCCATCTACCTCTCTTTTCTTCAAGTCTTCTCTTCCTCATCTCCTCTTTCATAGCCTCTCCCTCCTCTTCCTCTCCTTTCCTTTCATTCCAACTTCCCCTCCCTATCTCTCTCTCTTCTCTTTCTGTTGCTGTAAGATGTTTTTGACTAGAACTGTAGAATTTGCATCACTAGCAGAGTATGAATTTTTAAACAAAATTAGAAGGTGTTTCTCATTTTCCATCATCACATTTGTTTCCTTGGCCACGCAGTTTAATATGAGTTCCAAGGCCACTAGCACGGCCTTCAAGGTATTTTCACAGGTTTTATCATCACGACATTTGCCCAGTTCCAAATCTCTGCATACCTCGTACTCAAAACTCTAGAAATTCCTTGTAAATAAGCAGAGTACTGAGGAGAGTAGCTGCCATTTGACACCCCAGGAACTTGGGCCCGTGCTATGAGGATGAATCTGATTTCTTCATTATCCAACCAGATTCTGCCCTTGTTCCTTTACTAGCTCTACTGTGCCTGGGTCACTTTCCCTTCTACATTGAGGGGCTTGTGAGCTAGAGCCTCTTGGGGTATTTTTTTCTGCAGTATCTATAATACAACAAAACAAAAGAATGTGTTTGTTTCATAACAGGCTCAAAAAGTAGAGCAGAGATGGGACACTTGGGTGGCTCATGCTTGAGCATCTGCCTTCAGCTCAGGTCATGATCACGGAGTCCTGGGATCGAGTTCACATCAGGCTCTCTCTCTGGTGTCTCCATGAATAAATAAATAAAATTTAAAAAGAAAGAAAGAAAGAAAAGAAAAGAAAAGAAAGAAAGAAAGAAAGAAAGAAAGAAAAAGAAAGAAAGAAAGAAAGAAAGAAGAAAGAAAGAAAGAAAGAAAGAAGAAAGAAAGAAGAAAGAAAGAAAGAAAGAAAGAAAGAAAGAAAGAAAGAAAGAAAGAAAGAAAGAAAGAAGGAAAAAGTAGAGCAGAGCTATTCGAGGATGGTTAAACAAGCCTTTGGTGAGGGCTGAGGACCTGGCAGTCTAGTGTGGAGACTAACATTGTGTTTCTCACAAGGGTCTAAATCTATTAGTTATTTTCAAGTAACTGCAGAGAAGCCTCCTTCACACTTAGAGGCTCTGATATTTGAGGATCTAAACTAAACTTATTTGCAAGCTATTTCCAGACTCCAAGACATGGCACCCTCTCAAATACGCGTAGGCCCATGCAAACCTAATGCCCACCACACATGTCTCAGTTCGTGTGGGTGGCTCTAACGAAATACCACAGACTGACTGGATGGCTTATAGACAACAGAAGTTTCTCTCTCACAGTTTGAGGGACCAGAAGTCCAAGATCAGACTGCCAGCATGATGGGGGTCTGATGAAGGCCCTCTTCTGGGTTGCAGATGGTTAGTTACCTTCTTGCCATGTTCTTCCATGCTAGAATGGGCAAGGGAGCCCTCTCTGGCCTCTTGCACTTGGGCACTCATCACCTCCTAAGGGCTCACGTCCTAATGCCATCTCCTTGGAAATTAGGTTTTAGCATATGAATTTGGGGGAGACACAAACAACCAAGCCATAGCAGCCCATGACCCTTGTAGGATGTCAAATTATCTGAATTGTTCCCATCATCTCTCCTTGTATTTCCAGTATAAGACATACACATTGTCTTTTGAGTCAACAGTGTCTTTGTGGAGACACTAAGGAGTTAAGAGAAATGAATTATTTTTCGTGAGAAGAAAGATCATCGGAGGGAGTCATGAACCTGGATCAGTATTTCTTTCTTTCTTTTTTTAAAGATTGTATTTATTTATTCATGAGAGACACACACAGAGAGAGGCAAAGACACAGGCAGAGGGAGAAGCAGGCTCCATGCAGGGAGCCCGATGTGGGACTCAATCCCAGGACTTGGGGATCATGCCCTGAGTCAAAGGCAGACACTCAACTGCTGAGCAACCCAGGTGTCCCTGGCTTAGTATTTCTAGCCTTGATGCTGTTTGAGTGGTGTAACCTCAGACATGATATTTATTGTCTTGAAGCCTTGACTTCCTTAATTGTGACATGTGCTGTTTGGACTACTTCATCTCTAAGAGACTTTTCATCTCTAAAGGACCGTTTAATTCATACTGTTGATAATAGTGATGCTGCACCTACTCTTTTCTTGTACCCTTCACAATAATCTTATTTATTTTATCCTTTTTACAGATGATACATGGAGCTGTAGAAAAATTAGAGAGCCTAGGTTCCAATCTGATTATATCATTTATTAGCTACATGCCCTTCGGCAAGTGACTTGCTTTTAGAGCTACCACCACCTTTGTTATCTAGTCATTATTTTTCCTCAGTTTGTGTCATGTGTGAATTTTGTAGGCACACAATAGATATTCTTATCCAAGTTGTTGACAGTTGATGAGCAGGATGCCAACAGGGGCACAGCCTTGCAAGCCCTGTATGATATCGATTCTACACTTAACAGATGGACACCAGCCTTTGATCAACACCATATGACAGTAGTGTTTTTGATGTAGTTAAACCATCTTATAGTTTGTATATTTTTTTCTACACAACTTTCAATAAATGTTGTTATCACCACCTGATATATATTTATGTTTTTTTATACCTTCCCTACCTTCTGTATGGAAATGGAAGCTTCATGAAGTACAGGCATTATCCTCTATTTAATTTACTCCCAAGCCCTCAGCACCTTAGAATTGCCTTTGCATATTATTAGTAGTCATAAATATTTGTTGAATTCATTCATTCATTCATTCATTAAAAAACTTAATTGAGAATCAGTTGTCTGCACTTCTGGGTGCTAAATATTAAGGATAACCCATGAATCCACAGTCTAGAGCAATAACCTCCATGGTGAGGTAGCTGCAGCAGTGTGTCAGGGGTGTACAAAATGATTCATTGAGATGTAGGGAGAAGATACTATAATTCCTGTGGGGTTTGGCTTTTTTTTTTTTTTGGCTATTTTTACTTTCTATTTTGTGTATATTTTCTTACATTAAAGCATAAGCAAAAAAAAAAAACAAAAACAAAAACAAAAACAAAATAAAATAAAAAAAAAAATAAAGCATAAGCACACTCGTACATTTCCTCAACTTACACCCAACAAGTCATCATATATTGGCATGTCTCATTCTTGTTTTTCTTCCTTGGTATGTTCAAACTAAAACTTTGGATATTACTGTTTTTGGAATTCCTTAATAGAGAATAATTTCTCTGGGCCAATTTCTCTCCAGCAGCAAAATGTTCAGGTTTCAATCCTTTTATGCTGGTTTGTTCTACCTTCTAGTCTGAAGACTTTTGTCCTTGACAGAAAGGGAAAGAAAGGGGAAGTGGTAATGTTCTTTCCTCTCCTGTCTTCTCTTAACATGGTCTCTCTGGTCCTAAGCCTGATGTGGGTCCACAC
Organism: Canis lupus familiaris; assembly: GCF_011100685.1. Lineage (NCBI taxonomy): Eukaryota > Metazoa > Chordata > Mammalia > Carnivora > Canidae > Canis > Canis lupus. The sequence goes on from NW_023331717.1 coordinate 9,757, forward strand.
ATTTTCCCTTTCACTCCAAATTTAAGAACAACACAAACACACACTTCCTGGTGTCCTTAGCATTGTTTTCTCCCTGCCATAGCTCTTCCACAGCACTAGCTTTCTAAGTACTCATAGGAAGATAGTGGCAGAGTTGTGAGTAGTCTGAGATTAGAGAATATTTCAGGTCTCCTCTCCATCCTACCTTCACTCGTTCCTTCTCTCTATCCTTTTGTGACCGCACACGTTGATGATATGTCTCCTCAGACTGTTTTCCAAACTGAAGAAACTTTCTTGTTGTTCGTAATAGTACAGATTTGTTAATATTAATTATAAGAGTAATGCGTAAATATGTTGTAAAAAATTTTAAATTACTGATAAGGATAATGATCTCTTTGTCACCCTCAATTCCAAAACCTCTCAGAGATGGCTATTATTATGAATTTTGTCTGTGTGTTTCCAGGGCTTTTTTTCATTTATTATGCACTTTTGCTCTGGGTCAATCAATAGACAATAGATAGACAAATTGGATATTTTCATTTAATAAATTGCAATAAAGTAGTTAGAGATCTAGCCCATTAATCTTATGTTCTGGCATAGAACAGTCTCTAAAATGGATTAGAGTAAAATTAACAAGTTGCTAAAAAATGCATAGAGTATGATAACACCACAGTTTGAAAAGATAAAAAGAAACCTTATTTTTAAAAATATTGTGAGCTACTCTTTCACCTCAATCCCAAACTGTTTGATCATTTTCAGTATATTTCTCTGTATCTCACTGGCACTGTGATTTCTGTTTGAGGACTGGACTGGTGATCTGGTCATCTTCCCTGGTGCCTCTCTAGATCCCCTCATCTGTATTCAGGGAACAAGGAAAGCAAGGAGATGGGTCCAAACAGTGAGGAAATAAGAAAATGGGAAATGAATCGATGGTTTTGGGAGTAAAGCCATTAAAATAAAGGGAAAGTGGGGGGAGGGGCAGTACTGCAGCAGAATGGCTTGTCCAACTGACTTAGATCTGGTCTTCTGATGTCTGAAGAAGCATGTTGCTTGTTGCTCAGTATCGCTCTTGCAACTGTCACTTTTGTTTTCCACCATACACTTGGTTCAACAAACATCCTTATTCCCTTACTACCTTCCTGAGCTTTATGTATGCCTTCATTCTGAGTCAGATACCCCATTCCTCACCTTGCTCCTATAACCACACACACCCACCCACACACACACACACATGCACACTCACATACACTTTGTTGCAGACATCATATAATTCAACAGTTAGGCTTCTAGTTTGAGGGAGTAAAGATGGCAAAATGCAGAATTTGTTGTTCCTGTGGATATTGGCCCTGCTGATTCTCAGTAGCCATTATGCATTTAAGAAACAAAGCATCTCTTTGTTTGTTTTTAGTCATTCTATTTATTTGTAGCAGCTATCTTTGTTCTGGGAAACCACTGTGACAGTGTGGATCCCAGAAGAAATCAAGCAAGCCTATGTCTTAGGATTAAGAGAGAGAGGCTAAAACGACACATTTAGGCAGCTTTTTTTAAATATTTATTTTTATTTTTAAAGATTTTATTTATTTATTCATGAGAGACCCGGGGTGGGAGTGCAGAGACACAGGCAGAGGGAGAAGCAGGCTCCATGCAGGGAGCCTGATGCAAGACTCGATTCCGGGACTCCAAGATCACGCCCTGGGCTGAAGGCAGGCGCCAAACCGGTGAGCCACCCAGGGATCCCCCTAGGCAGGTTTTTATTATTTTTTTTCTAGCCCATTATCCCTGCTAGATAATGCTAGCTATCCCTTGCTAGATAATGGGGAGGAGATGAGACCTCAGGATAAGCTGCTTTGTTCTAGAATAAGAGTTCTTGCATTCACCAGGACTTTCCTGATGATCTTTGTCTTGACAGCCTATGATGCCAGGGGAAGGGGAAACTCTTGGCTACAGAAGAGGAAATCTAGAGAGCCAGCCACTTATACCTGGACAGGTTTTGCTTCTCTCTGGGGCAGATAGAACCACTTGCTTCTTTGGGCTTCATTTATGGAGAGAGCTTGTGAGAATATCATGCTCCTTTGAAACAAAAAGAAGGCAGGTGTCTCCAGCTCCCCAGCCTCTGCTAGTCTGCAGATCCCTGTTCCTTCTTCCATATACCATTAACTGCAATTCTAAATCTGAATAAATAGGTGCTATCCCGTCACGGTGTTTATTTTTTAATACTTGTTCTGCGGTTATCTATATCAGGACATTTTGTGGCTCTGCAGCATTTATTGAGCACTATATTAAACTGGTATAAACTCAGATAAAATGCCAAGAGAATGATTAACTAGTGACATTTCTGAGTTTCTCTGTAGAAAACGTCTACAAAGGCTGCATTTGGCTGATTGCATTTCAGAAGGCTGATGTTGCACTGCTAATATCACGGTGCACTATATCAGGGAGTGATTGTTTTATTTGCATTCTTAACTCTAGAAGTCCTTAGATTTTATTCAAAAATGGCTCCTCTGTGGGAACAGCAACTTAAGATACTGGAAACATAGATGTGTGAGGCTGGCTTTGTCTTGTTTTCAAAAACAGAGCTGGATCTAGCATGGCCTGAGGGCCTTCACCTAATGCTTTAGGTGCACAGGGAGGCCTACACTTATATGAGGCCAGAAGTTCTTCCTTTTAGCTATATATAGTCTTGCCCATTTAACTTATACTTTAGTAATATTTCATGGCTTGTAGGATAAAATAAAAAACATTAGAATGATGCACAAGATGCTTTGTGATTGGACCTCTGCCTAATGTTTATTTTCTACTGCTGCTCTGAAAACATTAGACCTGTTGACTTGCTAGTAGATGCCTTTATGCGCCATCCTCTCTCTGACCTGCAGATTCATCTTTACTTGCTATTCATCTCTAAGGAGAATGTTTTTCCACTCCTTCTGTCCATTGATCATATTATTGCATATTCTTGAAGATGGAATTCATTTACTGTAAAGGAGTCCTGGCCCTTCCTTCTCTCACAGGTTTCTATCTGCAAATGAAAGATGATTCCTCCTAGGTCTTCAAAGAACACCTTGATTATGAAAACTCTTGTTTCATGGGTGACTATGGAGCTCCTCCTTAGTTCAAAAGTTCTTAGGAACAGGGAATCCATAGCCTTATTCTTACCATATATTAGGGGCTTGGAATGTTTCACTGAATAAAAAAGTGATTTTATTCATATAGTTGCTCTCTGGGCGGTTGACTCTTTTTTTATCTTTTGATTTATGATGATAAATCATGTTGATAAATCATATTTGCTAACGGGGGACCCGTGAAATCTCAAAAAATTTTTATTACCAACATTAGCTTTAATTTTCAAGTGAGTAAAAAAAAATAATTAAAAATAAATAAATAAATAAAAAATTTTCAAGTGAATATTTACATTTCCTATCTACCTCCTAAAATAAGAAAGGAAAAAAAGAAGAAAGAAATCTGCTACATTTCTGAACCCTTGCTATCTACAAAGGATCTGCTAAGTGCTTTAAGATATATATTCTAGGAAGACTTATTTTAGCTTTGTTTTATTGATTAAAACATCCAGTATACTGGATCATATCTATTTTTTAATTTTTTGAGGAACCTTCACACTGTTTTCCACAGTGGCTATACCAGCCTGCCTTCCCACCAAGAGTACATAAGGATTTCTTTTTCTCTACATCCTTGCCGACACTTGGTATTTCTTATACTTTTTATTTTAGCCACTCTGACAATTAAAAATTAATTGCAGCATTGCTCGTAATAGCCAAGGTATGAATGCAACCCAAGTTACCATTGGTAGGCGAATGGATAAATATATGGTATATGTATACTATGGAATTTTACTCAGCCTTAAAAAAAAAGGAAATGAAATCTTGCTATTTGCAGCATCATGGATGAATCTAGAGGTCAGTCAGAGAAAGATGAATACCATATGATTTCACTCATATGTAGAACTTCAGAAACAAATGTCAAAGAAAAAAAAGAAACAAAAAAAAACTTTTTAAAAAAAAGATCTTATTTATTTATTTGAAAGAGAGAGAGCACAAGCAGGAGGAGTGGCAGAGGGAGAAGCAGATTCCCCGCTAAGCAGAGAGCACAATTGGGGCTCAAGCCCAGGACCCTGGGATCAGTCCTAGGACTCTGAGGTCATAACTGAGCTGAAAGCAGCTGCTTAACCAACTGAACCACCTAGGTGCCCCCAAAAGTAACACCCTTACATACAGAGAAGAAACTGGTGTTTGCCAGAGGGACGGTGGACTGTAGGATAGGTGAAATAAAGGGATGTAAGAATATACTTATCTTGGTGAGCACTGAAAGATGTATAGGATTATTGAATTATTTTATTGTATACATGAAAATTAAAAAAACAGAATAACAAAAACATTTTTTAAAAAGGGTTAAGAAGGTAGAATAAGGGTAGAAGGGAATTCCAAAGACCCTAAATACACACACACACTTGCTAAGACATGAAGACTTCCCTGCCCTTCTGTGAAATTTAGTTCAAAAAGGGAATTCATTTTCTCAAATACACAGGCAATATAAAGATATATTAGATACAGCCACCTATTGCCTTCTTATATAATTAAAGGACCCTGGATCAAAATTTTTCATCTCATACTGCAGAGAGGTTCTTTTTGAGTCCCAGAATTGAATAACCCAATATATCAGATATTATAGTAGATACTAACCAGTGTAAAAATGTTGTCTATATGTTTACTGAGGAAACATTCATCTCTATGCTCTAGTAAGCACAGAGAATTTGGTGATAATAAAACAGAGCACCTGCATTGTGGGAGCTCAATAAAGTAAAAGGGGCATTTATGCAAAGAGATCGAGCAAACCATTATGAACCATGACAGGAATACATATATACAGGGCAATCTAAAAGCATAAAGCAAGGGTGTCCAACCCTTTGTGCTTAATACCAAAAGTCAGACTTACTGTCATGATGGATACAGATACTTGAAGACATTCTTAAGCTCTCACTGCAAAAAGAAGATATCAAGGGAACATTTTGGATTAAATTTTATGTTTATGCACTTTTAACTTGCTGTTATTTTTGAGCCTTATTGAGGTATAATTGACAAATAAAATTATATTCAAAGTATACCATGTGATGATTTCAGAAACATATCCAGTGTGAATGGATTTCCACAACTGAGTTAACAGATCCATCATCTCACATATTTACCTTTTTTCTTTCTCTTTTCTCTTTCTTTCTTCTTTCTTTCTTTCTTTCTTCTTTCTTTCTTTCTCTTCTTTCTTTCTTTCTTTCTTTCTTCTTTCTTTCTTTCTTTTTCTTTCTTTCTCTTCTTTCTTTCTTTCTTTCTTTTTCTTTCTTTCTCTTCTTTCTTTCTTTCTTTCTTTCTTTCTTTCTTTCTTTCTTTCTTTCTTTCTTTCTTTCTTTCAAAGCTAAAGTTATACTTTCCTAACTAATTTCAGTTATACAATACAGTATTATCAATTATACTTATCTAGCTGTACATTACATCCTCAGGTCCTATTCATCTTATAACTGAAAGTTTGTATCCTTTAACCATCCTGCCCCATTTTCTCCTCCTGCCAACCCGTGGCAAACCACCTGTTACCATTATTGTCACCATTAGTAAGCAAAGCACAATAATTGGTCATAATATACACAGATAACCGCTGAACGCCAGGGCCACAAGTAGAATGTATAAATAGGCTAGAGAATGATACTTTGTGGTCAACTGCGGTGATGTGCTTCTGCAAGGTGTCTGGTCAATGACAGGACCATTAAAACCAGCACCTCTGCAGACATTTAGCATTGTTTGGCTTCAGCTTTTGAGAATTTACCAGGGCCATGAAGTAAAAGCAGTAATAATTCTTTATGATCTGTGACTGCAGATCTAGAGGTCCTCCCAGACTACTAGGAAAAGGGATGAGCCTAGTAGCAAATAAAAGTTGTTGGAAACATTGTAGTTTGACTTTAAAATTTTATTTTGTTGTAGTTGTTTTACTCCAGATGGGAAAAAAAAATGGCCAGGGTAAGGGGATTTGGTTAGCCATAGTAGACTCCAGAGAAACAAGGGACTCGGTTTTGTTCCTGTCTCTTTTTGTGAATTGATAAGAGCAGAAACATCACATGAAACAACAGATCCTGTCTTTAGAAATAACAAAAGATCTTAAGAGCCAACTGCTATTATTGATTAAGGGCCATGAGCACATGGAAAGATGCAACCGAATGTAGAGTAATTATTTGGTCTCCCATTGACACTCACCATTAGCCAAGCAGATAGGTCTGCATGCTAGTTTTTAACATGTGCCTCTGGAATGCTAGCCTTCTCCTGGGCATCATAGGTGCTAGTCATTTTAAGGAAGAAACTAAGGGTAACAGGCATGGTGAGAGATGAGCAGTTTGTAACTATCCATTAATAATTTACAAAAAACAGGTGCTGCAATTTCTAGTTTGAAGGTTTTTAGGGAGCTTGTTTTCTTTAATATCACGGATGTGGCTTTGTCAGAAGAGGTCGCCTATGGATCCAGTCAGTGCTTCTGTGTGGGAAATGGAGAACCACCATCCCTAGACCAACAGGTGCTCTAGTACTTGACTGAAGTGATGGTCAAAATGTCACCAGCTGCCCACATTCAGATTCCAATGATGTGAAGTGGCCAAGGGCTGGGCCCCTGTCTCCTTGAGGAAAATTATTAAACCCATTAGGTTTATTATTAAATCCTTATTAGGCCATTTCTGCTGCCTGGAAAAAGAAAGCAGGGCGTAATGTTTCAAGCACAGACTCTGAAATTCAGGCCATGCATCAATCAGAGAAAAGTTACTGACAGTGATAATAGGGCCTTTAGGGGTCTTCTTTCTTAAGATGAGGGGAGACTAAGCTAGCTATGCTTCAGACTCTTTGAGCTGAGAAAATGAGTTCAAATAAGAAGAGTGCTAGGAATGCCCTTAGGACAATGATTAATTTACTTATTTCAAAGAGCTCATAGACCATTATATACCCCCTCCTTCTGTTCATTTCCTTCCTTCTTTCATTCAACATTTGACTATCTATTATAGCTCAGGTAACAGAATAATTATTTTCTACTTAATATGGCTCACTTTAAGATTACACTAAATAATAAGTGCCTCCAAGGCATTCAAAATAGACTTTTATTTTGCTTTTTATTTTATTTTACTTACACATATAGTTTCAGGCATGTATCATTAAATGAGGTGCATCTGCATTTCCTCACACTGGTTCAACAATACAGAGAATGATCACCCTGTGCCACACTGCCCACTGCATTGGTGGGGTTACATGGATTGTTTAGTTTGTAGGATAGAGGGACATTGTACTGCTCATTTCTTTTTTTTTCTTAAAGATTTTATTTATTTATTCATGACAGACACACAGGGAGAGAGAGACAGGCAGAGACACAGGCAGAGGGAGAAGCAGGCTCTATGCCGGGAGCCCGATGTGAGACTCGATCCCGGACCTCCAGGATCACACTCTGGGCTGACGGCGGTGCTAAACCACTGGGCCACAGGGGCTGCCCTCATTTCAAATGGAAAAATTAATTAGATTAGCTTGCTATGTAAATCACTGTTCAAGTCACCCAGCTAAAGCAGCCTGCCTGGAATTTGCCTGATAAGTCTTGAAAGTTTAATATACTGTCAGTGAGATTGTCACAGGAGGACACACATGCCATGTGTTGGACTTATTTGCAAGTCTGAGCTAATAACACAACATCCTTGTCAGAGTTAGGGCTGGCCTTCATCAAATAAAGGTTCCATTATAGTTTTTATTTGAAGTGGAAATTTTACTGTCAGACCATATAAATAAATACAGTAGATGTATTCCAAGGATTGTGGTGTTTGAATTCTGTGAATGTTAGTAGGCCAGGGGCTCAGCTGAGTTTCTCTGAGGCACATGGTGAAGTCATTAATGTTGGTATTCGTTTTCCTGTTTCTCCATTTTTTAGGTCCGTAATGGGGTCAAATAAGGAACCAGACCTTGTGCATCTCGAGGCCAGAACTGTAGATGGTCGTAAGTAATTCAACTTCCCCATGATTTTCATAGTGATGCTAGTTTTACCAATTTGCCATGAGCTGTGTCTGTGTCTAGGAAAATCACAGCAGTAATAATCCAAGTCCTTAGTCATCCAGAATTGTCTTAATGATTTCTAACATTACTTATCCAATCAAGGTGTTTTTCTTTCCAGGTTTGGGGGAAACACCCCAATTTCTTACTACTGAAGTGTTTTTGTAGCTATTGTTATTATTATGTTATTGTTGCCGTTTTGTTTGGATTTGTTTTTCTAGTTTCCTTATTTTATCAGATACGGTCTAGGCAGTGTCTCCATGTTTTGTCTGGAAAGTCACAAAGCACTTGGAAAGGACAGGGACAAGAGAACCATCCCTCATCATTAACAGGTAGAGGGAAGCATCCGTTGAGTAGGTTTAGTGGCATCTCAGTAGTTCTTAGCCAGAGCTGCTGTAGGGCCTGCACTTTGTATGGACATTGCAGCTTTTGGGGACATGATACAGAAAAAATGTGGTCCCGGATCCAAACCCATGTCCAGTGGACTCAAAAATTCACTTACTAATTGTGAAAAATTAGTCACTTAAAAAGGCTACTTAAACTCTTCATGCCTCTGCTTCTCCATCTGTAAATGAAATGTTAATCAGAGTGATTCCTGTCCTAGCTAAAAATTGGCTGAGCACTTACCTATATGCGGAATTATGCTAATCACTTTATATATTTTATCACAATTAATCCCCACAACAACTTGTAGGTTATTTTTCTGATTTTACAGAAGAGGAAACCAAAACATAGAAAGTTTAATATATTTAAACAACAGCAGCAACTTCATATGTTTCCTTCTTCTTCTTTGATCCAGAGGATCTCTAGAAGGGCCAAGGAGGGGAGGAATCTGCCAGACCTAAGATAAGACACCACAGGTGAAAGGGTTCAAAGAAAGAGAAAAGGGGAACCATGTAGAAGAAAAAGAGGTGAGATGAGGAAAGGCTAGAGGGATGGCATTTGGGAGGAGGAAGTTGTCTCAAGTGTAGAGAAAAGAAGGAGAATTGACAATCTGCAGGTAGCCCAGACCAATGAGGGGGTCCAGCACTGAGCCAGAAGGTGATAATCTAATTTTGAGACATTATGTTTCACAAATATCCCTCACAGTCCAATAACTTCATTGTCACTGTCTCTTGTTCCTGTCCACTTGCCCTCAGCTCATCTGAATGCAAAAGCGGAAGATACCTATCCCTTACCAGCTTACCACATGAAGAAGCAGGTCACCTCTGTGCTCCAAACTCTCTAGAAACCACATCTACTTCATTACTATGCACAGGGCATGAAAATTTTCATCTCCAGAGGTTTTGCTCCCCCTTTGGGGAATGAATATATTCTTTGGCAGAATCAGTGAGGGGACAGATCAGGGTCCAAGTTGACCTCACCTTTTCCATTTTAAACTCAGGTGGGAAAAAAATAAAAATAAACTCAGGTGGGACTGCCATATGTACTATGCGCAGCACTGTGCCTGACACAGAATGTGCTGAAAGTTTAGAGCCACCCCTTCAGTGGGTTCTTTCTGGTGGCAACCCTTTCAGCTCTAGAACTGACTCTGCTATCTTGGATTCCAAAATTCAGTTTTTACTACACAAGAGCCAGAGCAATCTTTTCCTTAGGCAGAACGATTCATGACATTTGGTCAAAGTTCTCACCTTGACCTGTAGCTCCGGCATAATCAGTACCTGCCTGTTTCCTGGCTCATCTCATTCTGTCTTCTCCTCACTCCTTGTCTACAGGCCTGTAGGCTTGTTCTCATTGGAACATGCAGGGCCCTCTGTCTCACCACAAGATTCTGATACCTGCTGGTTCTTCCACATGGACTGTCCTCTTCTCTTCTCCCTTCCCAGACCAGTTCATTGTAATTAATCACTATGGGTGGTTCAGGTGTAAACATCCATTTCTATTTTTTTAACTTATTATTTTGAAATAATTTTCGGCTCACAGGAAAGTTGCAAAAAACTGTAGAATAATATCAAAAACAGAAAAGGCATCCATTTCTCAGGACAATCCATTTATTGAACTCTCAGTCTAAAACAATTCATATTTTGCTTGCTTTCATTCTATGGTTATACGGGATGCTACCTTTGGGGGTAGCCAGGAGAACGGTACAGGGGAACTCTCTATACTAGTTTTTGCAGCCTTTATGTGAGACTAAAATTATTTCACATAACCAGTTAAAAAAATAGAAATGGGTGTTTATATCTGGACCATCTGTAGTGATTAATTACAATGACTTGGCCTCCAGGTTCTAGGAGAGAAGGGACCATGTGTATCTTTGTTCATAATCATGTCTCCAGCATGTGCCACAGGGTCGTGTAGATGGAGCTTAATAAATATCTGTTGAGTGAGTGAATACATAGTTGGCCAATTGAACAAGTCACTTATTAAGTTGTCGGAAATTTTTAGGGCATTGCGCCTCACATCTGAACATAACATGGCTCAACAAGGGATCGTGTTAAAATGTGGATTCTGGTTCAATAGAGACCCAAGAGTCTGCATTCCTAATAAGTCCCCAAGCGAAGCCCATGCTGCTGGTCAGCAGAACATGTTCAAGAGTAACCAAGTCCCATAACAAAAAACTAATGAAAGAGCTTTAGGGTCTGTCTCCCATGACTGCACCTCTTGTTTAGGAAGCTCCAGATGGAATTGGCAACATCCCAGATTGCTTTCATTTTTAAACTTTTGGGGATAATACTGCTCTGGCTTGTGGCATCTAATCACATAACCCCACATCCTGAAAACAATAAGTCCCTCGCTTACTCTGATGTGCACGTTTTCTTTCACCCGACATTATTCCTATGCTCCCTGCAGCCATGAAGGTTGATAATGCCAAACTGTCATCTTGGGCTCAGCTTTCACATGGCATGAAATAGATCAGTTCTAATTTTATTTATTTTATTTTACTTTTTTGCAAAGGCAGCATCTTCAGAAACTACCCAAGAGTGAAAATTCAATAAAGGGATTTAATTTGAAAAGTTATCCCTGTCAAAACAAAACAGAAAAAAAAATTACCTACCAATTGAAATAAAGGATCTAGGCATAATGCCTGACCTGACTGGGTATAAAAATATATATATATATATTTTTTTTTCAGTATCATACCCAGTCCCTCTCTTTGTCTTTCTCCCCCTCCCTCTCTCTCTTCCTTCTTCTTCCTCTTCCTCAAGGTACTTGATAACCAGGACACCAGTCAAAGAAACAGAGAGGAAGAGGAAAGAAGGAAAGAGCAGATTGATCAGAGTAGTAAGGTATTAGTGTATGTAGAGGAGACCGTATTTATTAAACTCAGGTTCCAGGCTGGTCAGTTGCTGCAGGAAATTCCAATGTCCGTGTGTTACTTCTCTATTTTCTGATTGAGATCCTTCTTGTATTTCTATCCCTGCAGTATTATTTAGGACAAAATTTAAGTCTGTGCAGCCCATTGTTTATATTCTAGGTCATACATCTAATAGGGTATAGGTCAAAATACAATATTTCTGACATTGAATAAGTAATTTCTCTCTGATTTTAATGGATTCCGGAATTCTGTTATTTTGACACAGGAAAAATCCCTCTCTCTCTTATTTGGCTCATCCTCATAGGGTGGCTTACAAATATCTGGGCTTGTTATTCAAAGTTCAGTTTTAGTCTCATTTCAGATTTCCCTAGATTACACTTTATAATTGATTTCTGTTTCCACTGAAGTCTCCATAGCAGAGGGCAGGTAAGTTCTGGAAAGAGCTTTTGCCCTGCTCTGTGACAGTCTATGACTGCCACAGACATTTCTACCCCTGTGCTCTGGGATCTGACTGTCTAGTAGTTTACAGTGTGCCAAGGATGTTACTCTTCCTTGCATTACCTCTCTGCCTTGGGAGGTGGGCTGGGGAGAGCAACCTCAATTGCAGTCAATCACAGGAATTATTATTGGAAAATTTCAAACATATTTATTGGATGTGGCATTTGTTATTGGCCCCTGCTTTTAACTGAGGACAAATTGACAGGTCCTCATCCTGGAGACAAAGATTTTATTGTTTAGATAGTATGTGTGTGCGTGTGTGTGTGTATCTGTGTGTGTTTATGAATGTGCATGCACTCGGGCATCATATGTACCTAGTACATTAAAACTGCTACCCATTGCATTAAAACTGTAAAAAGGAAACCTTTATCCTATTGATTCACCTAAAACAGGTACATTTGTGTATATGTACATAATGTATGTAGTTAGAAAATGTTGATCAACCGTTGGGTTAAAAGCTTTGTGAAAAGCCATGTCTCATTTTATTTTGGTTCTTTGTACAAACAAAGCTCAGAGACTGACCCATTTGTTGACCTAATACATAACCTTATCTGTGTAGCATGTCTTCTTAAAGAAGGACTTTCACCATAGGGTCTGCAGAGTCCTGAAGGGCCGATGGAGAAGTTAAGAACCTCACTAACTCACTGATATCGTGTCCTACATGTTACATATATGTGATTTTGGGGGAAAAGAATGTAACTTTAATCAGAATTCTTCACATGGCAATTACACAGGGATGCATAGTTCTATATTTATGCGCATCTGTAAATATCATCTTGCAAGAAAACCTGCAGTACCACGTTTGACCTTTATCGCTCCTCCCTTTCACCTCTGAAATGAAAGGCCTAGCCAGTGACATGACTGTTTCCGTACTGGTGGTGATCCATGCTAGCATGGAGAGGGGACAGGGGACAATTACTGAGCTCATTGTCTATTTGCATGAGTAAGTAACCTTGTAACCACTTGCACAAAGACTAATCTCTTTCACTGGGGAAAAACAACCTTGGCCCTTTAACCAACTGTGAAAATGACTGCCCAAAAACTCTTGCTTAAATGAACCACAGACTAGCATTTTGCAAGCTGAAATAAAAATCAAAGGAGATTCACAACTTTATATAACCACCGTCCTGCAAATTCTGATCTTGGGTGAGAACTGCATATCCCGTTCTGCTTCCCATTTTCCAGCGCTCCGGTTAACTTCCATATTGAGTGCAGCCCTGGGCTTGGGGGAGTGTGACTGCATTGCCGAGGGGCTGTGATGGAGACCTCAGTTCTCATCAGGCCTCAATATGTTACCTGTAGGGTGCTTTCAGTTCTTCCTATAAAAATAGATCACTTTTATAACATCAAAAGTAGCAGCGATGCCAGTTAAAAGGATAAGCCATGCTCAGGTGCATCAAGTGAAAAGTCACATCCACTTCCTGACCTCCATTCCCATTTCCCAGAGGTAGTTATGTTTTTTAAAATATTTCTTCTGTATTTTTTCCAAAATTGTTTGGGCTTATCCAGGTGAATATGTATGCATGTACACATATGTACACACTCAGCAAACGTTCATGTTATAAAACTGTTAGGCCAAATTCATTGTTGGTGAACATAACAGCAAATTAAATTTTTTCTATATCAGCACATATAAGTGTGGCCACTTCATGACTGTTCACTACAAAAAACCCCACTGTGCTGTCACCTATGTTCTCGTTAGCCCTTCTCTCATTAATAGACCTGTAAAGGTTTGGCTCTCTCACACAGTGCTAATACATCCATACACATACACACAGATTACTTCTTGGTCTAGGAAGCATTCAAATTTGTGCAGGCAGTGAGCACAAAAGAGCTGAAAAGAGAAATTTTTGAAGGCAAATCCCCGGGTCTGAGAGTGTATGTGATTGAAAATTTTAGTAGACCTTGTTACGTTGTCCTCTGAGATGACTGTAGCATTGCACACTGTCAGTATAAGGATGCTCCTGTTTGCAAGCCATAAATAGTCCAAGACATTATCAAAGATTTTTTTGGCATGACTCATTTGATGAGCAAAGAACTATATCCTTACTGTTTTCATTCGGGTTTACTTAATTGTGAATGACGTTAAGAAATTTTATTTATTTTTCTTGGCTATTTGTATTTCTTTATCAGTGCACCTTCAAAAGATATTAAATCTCTTTCATATTCCAGAGAAGATGAACACTTTGGCATTTCTATACAAATCTAAAAAATATCAAACTGGCTGCTCCCATGCCAGTGAAGGTTCCAACACTAGCCAACCAACTGGCATTATTAGACTCCACATTTCGTGACTCTCATTTACCTTCTTTTCAGTCGGTTTATTTATGAATAGTTTGTGGGGTGGGGCCTGGGCAGAGGCTAGAAGTTTGGGGCAGCTGCAGATTCTGATCACTCTCTACTACTCCCCAACATGCTGAACAAGCACCTTTCCCCTGTCGACTGTCCCTGCAGCCGGCACCTGGCACTCGGCTTTTTTCCCTGGCCATCACGTTCTGACCCCATTTTTCATATTGCAAAAGCCATTTGATTTCAACTATTAGTGATTTCAGCTTGGCCTCTCCTAATTTAGCAGTCTTAAAGACAGCCCTGAAAACCAACCAGAAAAGCATGAAACATGATAATACAGGCCTCCCCACACAGCAATGAAAACCTGACAGGGACATGCAGCCACGGGCTCACCTGGGCAACTTTCAGAGTAGGTTTTTTGCCCTGCATGCTGTGTGCCCAGCCAGCGGTGAGAAGGACTGTGTCCTTTCCTCCCAGGCTGCAGAAGAGAGGACAGAGGTGTGCAAGAGAAATCTGTTATTCCTGGGCCTTCACTCTATGACAGAGATCTGCATTCCTCTGGGGTTTCCAGGATCCCCCAGGACACAGTAGCTCTAGTCCGTATAACATGTGTGGCAATTTCCAAGCATCTGGAAAATTCATCATGCTTCTCACTCCTGCTTTAAAAAAAAAAAAAAAAAAAGAAAAGAAAAAAGAAGGTGCCCTAAAGATCTTGACACTTATGCATACATTTCCTTCCTTTGTTCTGTATTTTCTTAAGCAACAATGATGCTAGTATCACACATTATTTTCCTATCATCCCTACTCACTAGGTACTTTTCAGCTGTACTACTTATACTGGTTTTTGTTAATAGGCTCTATTGTCATTTTTCTCATCGTAACTTTGAGGAAAACATGGCTTTTAGTGATTAAATGTTCTTGCCATTGCCTCAGGGCTAGAATTTGAAGCCAGGTCTGGTTCACCCCAAAGCTAATCATCATTCCTTCAACGGATATTGTTGGACCTGTGTGCTGTGCCAGGTGTTGTCCTAGACATGAATGAGAGATCGTAGGGAACATTGCAAAGGCCCCACTCCCATGGAGTTTAGCTCGTAGTTAGGGAAGACGTTACATGCGAGTGTATCATGCCAAGTGGTAGTAAGTTCCAGGAAGTAGAACAAAGCAGAGCAAGGGGAGTAGTAATGGAGGTGGAGGGGATGTCAAGGAAGAATCTCTGATAAGGTGGCATTTGATGTTTGAGCCACGTCCCTATGGAAGTAAGGGAGACAGCCTGATGGAATAGCATTCTAGACAGATGGAACAGCACATGCAAATGATACGGAATATTGCCATGCTTGGCATGGGTCAGGGTACAACAAAAAGGTCAGGAATACAGAGAAGCTGGAATATAGAGAGGACAGGTCAGTGTGTCATCTTTTTTTATTCCACCATGAGAGGCAGAAATTGTACCTTATTGGTCTTAGTTCAACATCTACCATGTTCCAAGTATGATGTTTGGTGTTGAGGATGATAAAAATAGAAAGTTATTGGAGCAACTGGGTGGTTCAATGTCTGCCTTTGTCTCAGGTTGTGATCCCTGGGTCCTGGGATCCAGCCCCATGTTGGGCTCCTTGCTCAGTGGGGAGCCTGCTCCTCCATCCAGCCTGTGCTCTCTCTCGCTCACTCTCTCTCAAATGAACAAATAAAATCTTTAAAAACGAAAGTTATTAAGTGAAGAAACAGTGGATTGAACATACCCACCTGCTTCAGAGAAAATCCCTTAAACTGACTCTTTATCCTGAAATTGACCATATAACATGTGAACACATCGAAATAAATACTGTACACCCTTCCCCCAAAAACACCCTGGAAAAATTTCTGTGTTTCTCCCCCATGCACCAAACTGCTTTCATTTCTTCCCTTCCTCTCCCTGTCCTTCCCACTTTTATTCCTGCTTTCTTTCCTACCATTTGCTCCCCACCTCCTACCTATGCCTCCCTCCTGTACCCTCCCCCAATCTCTTCCTGTCTTTGTTAACTCAATTTGGAAAGTTGTTCAAACAAATGTGCTTCTCAGTTCTTCATGGCGCTCAGTATGATCGTCTAGATAACTTTATGTCTGTTCTCAACTTAAACTGAATTTCCAGTGTGGCTCTCTCACAGAACAGACAGGGAGTATTCCCCAAACACATCTTACACCCTCCCCCTCATCCCTCTGTGCTCTCACCACTGTTCTTTCTTTCTGGACTCATCCTTATCACTTACCCTGTCACTGTTCCAATTTTTCCAGGCTTTTCTCAGCTCCTTCATGAAGCCTTCCATGGGTGCTGTACCCCGACACAGGTGCTCTAGAGTGAGTTGTAAAGTGGTCTCTATCCCCAAAAGTACTGTAGGCCAGGAAGGCATACCAGGCCCACAATTCTGTGTGATACAAAATAAAATAGATGCAGTCTATGCAGTCACAGGAGAAGTCCTGGCACAAGGTAGACCATCTGTGGAGAGGTATAAATTTGGGTGTCCCTCACCTGTGAGCTCACAGCACCTGCTCCTTCCTGAAAACAATCATCACACTGCATTGTAGTTGGCAAGTGATGTTTCTGTATTTCTATTATTATGTCCTTCTGTTCTCTCTCGTGTCCCTAATTCCTAATCCTGTGCTTGGCAAAAAATTTAAGATCTCAGACATTTTCCTGTAGTAATCATGGCCTCCTGAATATCAGAAGGCTAACCACAAAAGACAACATTTAGAAAGTTATACAGGACCAGAATCAAGAGATTACATAGAAGAAAGAAATGCTATGATCTCATTATGTCAAAGGAGAACATTTGATCTTAAATTTATCATTTCTACAGAAATTTATTGCACTTAATCTCTTCAGGGGCCACAGCTGGAATTTCAGCTTTGCAGATGTCAATTTCTAACTGGTACATGTCACAGAGGGTTCAAGAACCCTGATGGTAATGAAGCGTATGTGAGCACAAGCATACCGACGCATGCGTGTGTGTGTGCTGGGTGGGAACATTTAATATGAAGGTTCTGAAACAAATAATAGAACAACGTAAAGACCAAAGGAAGATATATATACAGATACATGGGCTTTAAAAACTGCCCTGTTTCAAGGTTGAAAATTAGTGGAGGATGAGGAGAGTTTTAAAGTTCTCGTGACTGCCTACAGAGCTTATGGTTTTGTTTAAAATGAAACTTTTACAATACTAAGGTACGTGAAAGGATTTGGTGCTAAATAAATATTTGTTGAAGGATAGACACAGTGGTAGAGTCCTAGAGATCTATGATGCATTTCTTGCTGTGTCATTTACTAGCATATGAGCTTATACAAATCTCATCCATAAATCTGGAGTTCTTCATCTGTGAAAAGTACCACTTTCTGGATTTTTTTTTACAAAGTTTAAAAGAAAAAAAGCATGCAATCCATTTAGCATGGCTCCTAGCCCAGAGGAGAGGTTGTTCTGGTTATTCTGGAGGTTAATGCTGTTGCTGCTGTCATTGGAGAGATTCTGGGAAGGGAGAGGTCAGTCTGAGCCTCAGGAAAAACTCTGCAGAAGAAAGCCCAGGAAGTATTTGGACAGGGTGGCAGGCAAGGAAAGGGCAATTCAAACCAGAGTAACCATCTGAATGCACATAGGGTGTCAGCCAGGAATGAACGTGCTGTTTAGAAATAGCAGACACCCTGACACCCTGAAGATACAGACTCACCAACCACATCACAGAGGTTTGTTGGTTGGGGCAGAGGTGGGAAGCAGACAGGTTTCAATGGGGTATAGTATAAAGACCTGTCAGATGGTAAAGTAATGTCTGATTCTTAACATCCTTTTTGAGTTCTAAAGTTCTAATAACCCTTATTACATGGAGAAAAAAATCAGAAGCCT
This sequence comes from Canis lupus familiaris, assembly GCF_011100685.1. Taxonomy (NCBI): domain Eukaryota; kingdom Metazoa; phylum Chordata; class Mammalia; order Carnivora; family Canidae; genus Canis; species Canis lupus. The sequence continues at coordinate 27,708 of NW_023331717.1, forward strand.
AACTTGGTAAGTGGCCTTCTCTGAGTCACATGGTGTGGTGGAGATAGACCTAGGACCCGAATGTCACTACCAACAGAGGGGCATACTTGCAAAGTGGTATGGGCACTGCTGGCTGGCCCTGTGTGCTGGGCACCCGCACATCCCTGGGTCCTCCCCATAGCCCTCCTTATGTTCCGGTTCTGCCTACTGACTGTGACCTCACACCATTGGCTATTAATTATGCTAGGAGAATATTTTTTTCATGGTGTTTTTAAAAAAATTACTTTAGAAGTCTTTGACCCAAACCAAACATTGATGAAGAAATATACTGAGTCAGATGGAAGCGTCTGGGAGCGCTTTGCAGTCTTTTCCCATGAGACACAGTGGGCAGTACTGCTGATCAAAGAGCCTGCGCTTCAGTAGCAGCCAGAGCTGCCGTTACTGGAGCACTGACTAACCCAGCCCTGGACTCCGTGGGTTTCAGGATTTCAGTCTCCTGTTGTCACAACTGCTTGCAGGATGCCTCGCACCTGTTCCCATTTTACAGATCAGCCTTCACAGACCTGTAGTGACTGCTTAGGTTTACCAAGCTAGCAGGCCTTGAACCTGCATTTAAAGCCCTGTCCCTCTGCTCAAAGCCTAGCCTTTGAACGGCAGCCTTACCCTAGATCACAGATTTTGCAGGGGTGGGAGCTGCCTTACGCCAAGCAGCAGCTGTTGCACAGAGAGAGAATGCCTGGGAAGAGCAGCACAGGGCCCTAATTACCTATGGCAAGGAAAACATCTGTGTGGGAAAAGTAATGAAATTAATTCTAGAGTCTAGCAGTTGCATGCATTAATTGACGTTAATTAATGCCAAATTACAAGATACTTCCTATGGAATCGCATCATACACTCACTAGAATTGAATATGGAAAGAGTTCATCATACTTAATGCTATTACAGCAAGCCCCAAGGGGCCTAAGAGTGATTGGTCCCTCATTATGAAGTGCAGCCAATTTCTTTCTATTTCCATTAGAAGGAGAAAGAGAACAAACCAGGAGCTCTTTACCAGGGACAGGCAGCTCAAAATTGTGCATTTCCCCTTCAGCTTGCAAATTTCACTTTGAGCCACTCTAAGCAAGAAATGGTTTTAAGACCTCTTTCTGAGGCTTTCCTTGTGTCATCCAGCTGAACCTTCTGTATTTTTTTTTGCCTAAAAACAGGCTCATTGCACATATTGCTCATGGTGCTCCACTTCAATATGAGTCATGGTGAGTGGAGGAAGATAAAAAGTCGATGAGTTAGAGATGATTCTCTAATTCTTGTGAAACTGATCTCACAAGCCCGCTGTAGACCAAGCCCCCTCCAGGCTCTGGCTGAGAGATGCTGACCAGGGATTTGCACACAGGTTGTCTCCCTCTCTCACAGCACTGCGTGTAGACTATGGTTGACATCTCATATATATCTTTTATTCATTTTTCCAGTGCAAACATACATATGTAGATATCTATATATACAACTTTCACAAAATCAGGTTGATACGCACATATTTTGGTAACCTACTTTTTAAAAACTTTTATTTTGGAATAAGTTTAGGTAAACAGAAAAGTTACCATGACAGTACAGCTTTACCTAGCTTCTCCTAATGTTTACATCTTGAACAATTAAAATCTGTTTTTTAAAACTAAGAAATTAACACTCATACAATATTAATTGTTAACCTATTTTTACTATGTGAAATATATTAAGCACTTCCCTAAATACCAGTATGCTCTTTAATAGCAAACTGTGCATGTTCTGAAGTTTTCAAAAATCATTCCTCCACTTTTGGCCATTCACTTTTATTTCTTTATTATAAATAACACTAATGAATATTGAAATAGCTAAATCTTTTTCCTTGGGTAGAATTTTCAGAAATGAACATGAGGTCAAAATATACCATTTTCAAGGATCTTGATCCATATTCCCAAATTACTCCACAAAAAAATATAAATTCGCTGATCTTTTTTTTTTTTTTTTTTGGTATCTAGGTATATGCATTGATACTTATTAGATCAAAGACAAAATATAATTAATAAAAATTGACCCTAACTCACTGACATTTTTCACACAACATAGAGTAGTAGAAATAAAAGGCTTGGGGCCAACCAAGTTTGAAATCCATTATGCCATTTCTATAAATCATAATCCATTTAAGCTTCATTCTCTTTATCTAAAAAATTAGTCGATATATTTATGTACTGTGAAGATTAAATGTATGAAAGAAAGGTGAACATGCTTCAGAGTACCTGGTACATATATGCTCAACAAATGTTAGTTTCCCCATTCTTTTATTGTCTTCCCAAATCCCTTAGATTCATAATTTCTGAATAGTTGAGTTATATAAAGTGGATCTTTGTATTTTCCATCTTATGCTTCTTCAAGAACCTTTGAAAAGGAGGTTAAAGTCTTAAGAAAGAAACTCTTAGACTCCATTACAAATAAAATAAGCACTGTGTATTTATTAGGAAGTCTTCATTAGGTGGCAGTCTAAGAAATCCTGATTGGAAGTTGTATTTGTAATTTGAAGACCAAGACCTCTTAATCAAGAACCTTTGATTCAGTTTGGTTAATCATTGTTTTTATTCATTATCTCACATAAAACGCACAGAGAAAGAGCAGCTCTGGGCTCAGTACAATCAGTAACTCAGTGTCATCAGGAAATAGGTCCTTTTCATCTCTTTGCAATCTCATTATGTAAGCTCAACTATAAGATTGGCTCCTCTCTATAAAAAGAAGGCTAGAGCAGTCCTTAGCATCACATTGGGTGCAGTGTCTAGAGAGGCAGAAGAGAGTCTTCTCCTGCAGCTCTTGGTCCCTCCCCTTTAACCCCTTAAAAGACCTCCCTCCCTCTCTTATTTACTACAACAAGATTTTAATGCCCTTCCCTGAAATAACCAGTGGCAAGGGCAGTTGGAAGACCTTGAATGGGTTGAATGGGTGTAGACCTAAAAGGATTAATCTTTGCATATGAGCACTTGCCAGTCACACAGAAGGAAGGACAGGCCAACAAATCCAGTACTAGCTTTTCCATCAAAGAGGCTGGGAGCAATGGATATTGGGCAGGTCACCAATGAAACATAACTGATACAGAAACATAACTGGAGTACTCAAATCCAATTTAACTAGCCTTTTAAAGGACTTACTATGGCCCCCAAACTGATCTAATCATTGTGAAATGAATAGGAATATTACCACTATTGATAACAACTAACATTTGTACACATTTGAGTTTCAGAACATTTAGCATATACATTAATTCAGTTAATTCTTAGAGCCAAACTATAAGAAAGTTGACATTAACTGGCATCTCCATTTAATGGATGAGGGTGGCAAGACAGGAAGATGAGATTATTTCTTTTGAACTATACAGCTAGTAAGTGACCAACCCAGAACTCAAGCCAAGGTCTCCCAGCTGCCAGTGTCCATTGTTTCTGTGACCCCAAGCTGCCTTTAGAAAATGGAAGTCTATTAAAAGTTGTAGAAGGATCTGATGGAGTGTGAAATTGTGAGGTAATGATTTTGTGTGCTATAGTGATAGGGAAGGACTGAATCACAGAAGTTGTCTTCAAGGAGAAAGATCTTGAGTTATGCCCAAAAATAAAACTATAAGAATGTTTGAAAACAGAGGTAAGTAAGAGTGAGTACATGGCTCTTCTTTAGTTTACCTCTGGAGATGGTTTCACTGGGACTAGACATCTTAAAGTATTTCAGAGCCATCCCATCCCCACAGATGGCAGTGGGATGAAGAAATATTGTAGGTAAAGCTCTCCTCTAGTCTCCTAAGACCTTACAGCAGTCATTGGTCAGATGGAGCAAATGTGCATACTGCTCCCTAGTGGTCCTCCTTCTAGAATGTAGGTTTACCCAAGTTCCTTAGGTAAAGATGGTCCGGGAAATTTCCCCAAGGGAAGTCATTTGTGAATCCTTGTATCCAATGCAATACTATTGCCTACCCCATTTCATGTAAGTCTTCATCTCCTGATTTCCTTTAATTTGGAAGAGTGGATTTCTGTATATATCGTGATGTCCTAAAATCAAACTCATCCATTCATTCAGCATCAAAAAAAAAAAAAGAGTGAAACAGCTTTATTTTTCATTCAAAATATGTATTTCAATCAAGAGGCACAATCCAATGAGTATTTACTTATTGACCCATTACTGTCTTCAAGGAGATTATATTCTAATGGAGAAAGACAGAAATAAATAAGGAGGAGATAATTTTATATTGTGATAAGTTCCATGAAGGGAATTAATAAAATGGTATGTGGTAGTAATTAATAAAATACTAATCATGGAAGACCCTCAAAAGTAATAGTGGGCTGAAATCTAGAACTTTCTTTGTGAGCAACCTGGAGACAAGCATTTCAGACAGAGGGAGTACAAATAAAAAGTCTCTTACGTAGTAGGAAGTCTGGCACCATTTCCAAACATAGAGGAGGCCAGATTAGAAGAATCACAGATAGAAGAAGAGATTGGCATGTGGAGAAATTGGAGTGGTGGTCCTGTAAGGTTTGAATTTATTTTAAATGCAATGAGGCAAAAGGAGTTTTAAGTAAAGAAGTGACAGCTAGACAGGTCAGAATAGTTGTAGTCGAAAAACCAAGGTAGCCTCCCTGATACAATGTACTTCCACCAATAGATATCAAATCTACATAAGAGTTATTATAACTGATAGCTTACCATCTGCAGTCGAGTCTCAGGTGGCATTCAGGGTCTTAGTCTACTCATCTGTAAAAAGAGAACAGAGTTTTGGGGTCAGGAATCTCCTCTCTATTCTGTCTCGCTTGCAATTATTAATAGAAGAAAAGCCTTTATCTTATATGGAATCTTCCTGTTTATAACAGTGCATTTCTTTCATGAGATGACTGGGTGATTACATGTATGTCCATGTTTTCCTGCCTGTTGGTCAAAGGTCAGAGTGTGGAGAAGAGCCTACAAATGCAAAATAATAATCACAAAAATCACAAGTATAATGCCAGTTTTTAAAAAATGTTTTCATTTAGGTTTGGGAGGGGAGAATAATTAATGAGAATTTAGTATTCCAAGATGGCAGATATGGTGGAGGCACTGGGGCATGGTGGTGATGGTGTTGCTAGAAAGTGAGTAAAATAATAATGACACTACTTTTAACAATAATAATGGTAAGAATAATACATTTAAAGAATGTGGGGTTGGTTTAAAGACTTGGAGATGACAAGGGAAATGGAAAATGTCCCCTCCGAGTCCAATACTGGGTGTATACATCCCCCCCTACCCATTTTTTTTTTTTCAGAATTCACAGTACCTAACTTGCCGAATGCAGAACTGCACAGAGGCCAACAGAAATAAGCCTTTCCCAGGCTACATTGACCCAGACTCTTTGATTGTCCAGGATGATTACGTGTTTGTTCAGGTATGAAAGATCCACTTCTGCTGATTGTCTCAGACATTTCTCTTTCCTGCTTTGGTCCCTAATGCAGCCTCCTTTGCCTGCTTACACCCCTTACGAGTAAAAAAAAAAAAAAAAAAAAAAGAGGAAAAAAAATCATCTCTTTGACAAAGGAACATTACTGAGTGTCAAAGCTTCTATGCTCACAGAATACTAATTAGCTCCTTTGGGCAACGTCTGGAGGACTTTATCAACACGGGGTCATGGAAAACACTGCGAATGGTCCGGAGGTTGTCTCAGAATGATGCACACTTCTGTTCACCCCCTCCTCTGCCTTCATGGGACTGAGCGGATGCATCAGTCTCTTCCTATCAGAACAGTCAACCAATCAGCCTGTTCCCCAATACTCACCTTAAAATAGAGAAATAGATGGGAACAGGAAGCTGTGGGGTAGCTGGAGGTGGTGGGAGGCAGAGGCGAGGTGGAGAGTAATCAGCCATTATTGTCATGCTCTGACTGTGATTAGGATAAGAAATAGAGGAGATGAGATGTACTCAGGTGGTGGCTTTTTCACCCCTGAAGAGAGTGGGAAACCTTTTGAGGTTGAGTGGTTAGAAGAGACAGGGAGCAAGAATGCTTTGCTTCTTTTCAGCATTTAAGGAAAATTCTAGGTTTGTTTGGATAATGCTTCAGTTATTAGTTAAGTTTGACAGACTTCACTTATTGCTTCCCATAATAAGAGTAACAAAAGTACAATTGCTAAATAGTTTATATAGTTTGTATATTTATATATATATTACTTATCTATATATTTATACACATGTGCACTATATATACACACACAATTTTCAATATGATTGAGACATATTCTCTAACACATTCTATTTATTTGGACAAGAAATCATAATTCAGAATATTCAGTCTCATGTTTTGAGGAAGCAGATGTCAAAATGCCCAACGTCAGCTTATGTTCTCTTAAATGTTTCACACATGATTATACAGACACCATACACACACATATTTCAATTTTCTTTAGGGAAATGAATAATGAGTACTCTGATAACTTCAGCACCCAATTATCAAGTGACATTAAAATGGAAGCACGTTTTGCTTCTATCTATAATTCATTTTTCTATCACTGTTTCTCCCAGGAACCTTTTCTGTTTTCTAATAATGGTTTATAATCCACATATATGACTTACAAATGGGAATCAATTCTGCAATGAGAGTGTCATATGTTTTCTACCCATGCCACTGTGAATGTGGTCCTGTAACCCATCACAGAGACTAGGAGGTTATCTGACCCCATATCGGTGAATATGATAACTTCTGGTCACCTTTTTGTGAATCTGACGGACATTCGCCCAGAACATTTATTGACACAATCTAAGTATGTGAACTCTGGCTGATACTCTAACTCCAGATACTTACATGGATTAAGAATAGCTACACCAACCCATAGAAATAGATAGTAGATAGGGATTGGGAAGTGGAGAGATGTGGGCAAAGGAGACAAATTTCTAGCTATTAGATGAATAACTTCTGGGGATCTGATGTAAAGCATAGTGACTATAATTAACAGCACTGTATTATATATTTGACAGTTGTTAAGATGGTAGATTTTAAATGTTATCACCATGCACAAAATATCATATTAAATGAGGAGAAAGAGGTGTTAACTAAGTTTATGGTGATAAGCATTTTGCAGTATGTATGTGTATCAAATCATATGTACATCTTAAAACAAATATATGTGAATAATATCTCAATGAAGCTGGAAAAAAAAGTGGCTACAAAGAGGAGAGGTTGGCAGTGCAGCCCTTGACACTACCTGCACTAAACAGTGCTCATGTTGAGATGGAGACCACACTCCTTCTTGCCCTCCCTGGCACCCACGGGGTTGTTGGGCTATATGTGCTGGGGACTTGGAGGAGGTGGCTCACAGCTC
>NW_023331718.1:0-108280 GCF_011100685.1 Canis lupus familiaris
CCCCACCACCGCCCTCCTCCCCTTCCATCACCACCCTAGTTGCGTTTCCCAGATTTTAGGAGTCTTTATGTTCTGTCTCCCTTTCTGATATTTCCCCCACATTTCATCTCCCTTCCCTTATATTCCCTTTCACTATTATCTATATCCCCCCAAGTGAATGAGAACATATAATATTTGTTCTTCTCTGATTACTTACTTCACTCAGCATAATACCTTCCAGTTTTCATCCACGTTGAAGCAATGGCTGGTTTATTTGTCGTTTCTAATGGCTGAGCAAGGCCCCCTTTTCACTCTCTTCATCTTCTGAGTCTCCCATGATATGAATTCTGTTGTTTTAATAAGTGGCTGAGTTTCCAAGTCTGCGTTTGTGGTCCATAACCTTCCTTGTTTTTAAGGCTTCCACTTGGGACTGCATCTCAGTTATAGCATTTTTAACGTTGGCCTGACTAGATTTCAGTTCTTTTATTTCTACAGTAAGGGATTCTCTAGTTTTCTTCTGTGCTCTTTTTCTAGCCCAGATGCTATCTTTATAATCATTGTTTTAAACTGTAGTTAGACATCATATATTTGTATTGATGGACTTCCTGGCTGTGAGTACTACCTCATGTTATTTTATGGAGACGAATTTCTCCATCTCATTATTTTTTCCAGAAAAGAAAGAAGGAAGAAAATGAAAAACCAAGAAAACAATAACAACTGCCCTCCCAAAAAAACCACCAGATTATTTTTGCCTGGTTGTTAAAAGATTCTAAATCCCAAAATAAGAAACAAAATTAAAGTACCATGAAACTAAAAATAAGAAATATATAAGGTACATACATAAAAATTAAAATAAGGCAATTTATAAAATAGAATCAAAGAAAATAAATGAAAATAAAGCACAAAGTACAAAGGAAGCTAGACCATACTTTCCAGGCAGAGCTGAATCTCTGCAGCCTCTGTGGTCCGACACCTTGGTGGCAGCAAGTGGTCTGTGCGGGGTTGGGGATTGGCCATGGCGCTGATTGTCAGGTGCACATCTGCCTGGGAGATGCACCTGCGGGGTCAGAGGCGGGGTGGGCGTCAGCACTTCTGGCCTCCAGTGAGCAGTGCTGTGCTGCTCCCTGAGACTTGGCGCTGATAGGCGGGATGTGGGTACAGACGCTGGGTCATCTGGCTCTGGGGCTGAGCATTCCGCCCCCCAGTCTGCATGTCCTCCACATAAGATTCCCCAAGCCTCCGGGTCTCTGCCGCTTCGCTCAGAACCCTGCTTTCTCTCTGCCCGCGTCCGAGCTTCTTTTGGTTTTGTTTTTTTAATCTCAGACTGTTGTGCCCAAGATTGCGAATCTGAGAAACCACCGAGAAGCTGATTCCGATGCAAACACACGAGGGACTATTTACAAACTCAATCTTTTGTCCAAGTATACCTGACACAGCGGAGCAGAGAATTGGACCCTGAGGTGGGTTTTTGCTTAGTTTTAAGGGCTGGTCTCGGGGACCTCCAGAAGGGCTGGAGCAATTCCTCAAGTTCTGTTTACATTTTGATATGGGGCCTTCAAGGGCAGTGAGATCTTTTCTAATAGGGGCTTTCTGCCGTTGGCCTGGGCTCAGTTTTTATTCTATTGTGGGGCTTGCTGTGTCCAGACAATGAGCAATCAGGAAGGAAATGACGGACGTGAATCCCTTCTCAGGAGCATCACAGAGAATAAATAATGAGACTGTACCAAAGGAGCACAAGACATGTACACTGAGTCACACTAGGCTCTGGGAGGCCGTCCTGGACTCATTGGTTTGGAGCCTCATCTTGTGAAAATATCCGCAGTTCCTGAAGCCACCCTCAATTTCAATGTCATTCCTGTCAAGTCATGTTGGCAGATCCTATACATAGGAAAAAAAAAAAAAAACCAAAACATCCATCCGCCCCCACAAATGACCCCGGAGAGCAAATCAGTATTGGAGAAGCAGGACAGAGCGGGACACAGCACTTTCCTATTTCAAACGATGTCACAGGGATCCCTGGGTGACGCAGCGGTTTGGCACCTGCCTTTGGCCCAGGGCGCGAACCTGGAGACCCAGGATCGAATTCCACGTTGGGCTCCCGGTGCATGGAGCTTGCTTCTTCCTCTGCCTGTGTCTCTGCCTCTCTCTCTGACTATCATAAGTAAATTAAAAAATTTAAAAAATATTAAAAAAATAATAAAACAAATGATGTCACAGAGACAAAGGATAACGCAGTTTTGTCTTCGGGACTCCGCCTGGCTCTGTTGGTTAAGCATCCGACTCTTGACCTCACCTCCGGTCCTGATCTCGGGGCCATGAGTTCTAGCCCGGGGATGGTCCATGACGAGGCCTGACGCCTACTTAAACCAGACCCACGAGGGTGGTCCCAGCATAAGCTGAAGGAGCAGAACAGAGAGTCCAGAAGGAAACGTGCTCTGATACAACTGATTTTTTAACTTAATTTAATTTAAACCCAATTATTTTTTTTTAATTTTTTTTATTTATTTATGATAGTCACACACAGAGAGAGAGAGAGAGAGAGAGAGAGGCAGAGACACAGGCAGAGGGAGAATCAGGCTCCATGCACCGGGAGCCTGACGTGGGATTCGATCCCGGGTCTCCAGGATCGCGCCCTGGGCCAAAGGCAGGCGCCAAACCGCTGCGCCACCCAGGGATCCCTAAACCCAATTAATTAATGTATAGTGTATTATACTTTCAGAGGAAGAATTCAGGGATTCACCAGTTGGAGCTAACAGCAGTCCTCGTGACATCACGTGCTCTCCTTCATGCTGGTCCCCTGTTATCCCCTCCCCCGTCCCCTCCCTTGCAGCGACACTCAGTTTGTTTCCTATATATAAGAGTCTGTATTCCCTGTATCTGTTTTCATCTTATTTGTTTTTCCTTCCCTTCACAGATGTTCATCTGCTTTGCTTCTTTAATTCCACCTATGAATGACACCACACGGACATTCTCTTTTCCGACTGACCTATTTCACTTAAGATGATCCCTCTAGTTCTATCCACGTCATTGCAAATGGCAAGATTTCCTTCTCTTTGATAGCTGAGTACCATTCCTCTCTCTATGACCATCATCTATTTCCCATCCTCTTTATCCATCATCTGGCAGAGGGCACCGAGGCTCCTCCCTCAGTGTGACTACTGTGGACACGGCTGCTGTGGACATTGGGGTGCTGGTGTCCCGAGTCTCACTGCATCTGTATCTTCGGTGTGAGCTCCAGGCCGTAGACTTGCTGGTTGCAGGGCGGCTCTATTTGTAACTTCCTGAGGGGCCTCCACACTGTTTCCAGGGCGGCTGCACCAGCCCGCTGTCCCACCCACAGTGGAAGAGGGTTGAGTGAGTTTTACAGGATGTGGTAAAAGTCTGGTCCACATTTCATTTCGTGTCCTTTGGGCTCCAATTCCTTCTCCTTAAGTATTTTGAGGAAACCGGGTGTTGGGCTCCTTTTCAGTGAGATGTTTCCGAAGCTAACAGGTCCCAGCTGGAGCCTGGAAGGAGGCAGAGGTGGGCCCGGGGATGGGCACGTGCCTCCTGCACAGCCTCCTGTAGCCTCTGAGCGTCCCGCAGGGGGCGCCCGAGCCCAGGCACTGCACAGGGGGGACGCATGTGCAGTAGGCCTCCTCTGCCTCCAGTAACAGGAGCCAGCCTGTGCTGGGGAGGCCTGAGGAAGACGGGGGGACACATCCACGCTGATGAGCCACAGCCTCCTCAGAGCATGTGGGGAGTCTTCAGGGGGATATTGCTCAGCGTTCACGCTGACAGGAGTCCCAGTCTCCTCAGGACACACGGTGAAGCTTCAGGAAGATGTGGGTCCACATCCATCCTGACAGGAGCCCCTGGACCACTTCAGGACCTCCCGGGAGGCTTCAGGAAATAGTTGGCCCGCACCCACCCTGACAGGAGCTCCTGGCCTGCCTCAGGACCTGTGGGAAGGATTCAGTAAGATGTGGGCCCGCATCCACGCTGACAGGAGCCCCTGGGCCACCTCAGGACACGCGGGGAGGCTTCTGAAACATGTGGCGCCGCGACCACTCTGGCAGGAGCTAACGGGCCCCTCAGGACATAAGTTGAGTCTTCTGGAAGCTGGGGGCTGCATCCACAGTGACAGGAGCCCCGGCCAGCTCAGAACCTGCAGTGACGCTTCGGGAGGACATGGGGCCATGTCCACACAACCGGACGCTGATGTCCTCAGGACCCCCGGTGTAGACTTCGGGAAATATTGGGATGTGTCCATGCGGACAGAAGACCCCAGCCTTGTCAGAGCCTGTGGTGAGGCCTAAGAAAAATGGGGATGCCGAATCCACACTGACAGGAGTCTCTGGCCTCCTCAGGACACACTGTGAACAATTGGGATGATTTGGGGCTATTTCCATTCTGACAGGAGCCCCCAGCCTCCTCAGGTCTTATGGTGAGGCTGAGGAAATTCTGGGGCCACATCAAGACTGAGAGGACCCCCGTCCTCCTCAGGACCTGCACTCTGGCTTCGGGACACATGGGGCTGCGTCTAGGCTGACAGGAACCCACAGCCTCCTCAGGACTTGCGGTGAGTTTTCAGGGGACATGGCACCATGTCCAGGCTGACAGGAGACCCCGGCCTCCTGAGAACCTGCTGTGAGGCTTCCAAAGGATGTGAGGCATACTCCACAGTGACAGGAGACCTCTCGTACTCAGGACCCGCTGACTATGACTCTGGAACTCGTGGAGCCACGTCCGCACTCACAGGAGCCCGGCGTCCTCAGGACCCCCTGGAGGACACTGGAGGCGCCGTTGTGGGCCTCATCCATGTCAGAAGGGACTCCTCAGAACCATAGGGTAAGTGAATGGGTAGAATGAATGGTACCGTCAGGGGAGGGGAGGCAGTTTGTGGTTAGGGTTAGGTTACATGTTAGGGGTTAGTTATTACGCTTATGGTTATGGATTAGAGGTTAGGATGAGGGATAAGGGTAAGAGTCAGTGGTTAGGAGTTACAATGGGGGTTTGGGTTAAGGATAGGAGTTAGAGTTAGGGTTAGGGTTTAGACTTTAGGGATTATGGCAGGAGGTTAGGAGTTGGGGTTTGGGTTATGGTTAGAGTTAGTGTTGGGCTAGATTTGCGTTAGGGTTACGGGTTAGGGTGTGAGTTAGGGTTAGTGTTTAGGGTTAGGGGTTAAAGTTAAAGTTAGGGCTAGGTTTAGGGTTAGGGTGAGGGTTAGGTTTAGGATAGGGGTTAGGGCTAGGGTTAGATTTAGTGTTTGTTTAGGGGTTAGGGTTAGGGTCAGGTCAGCGTCAGGGTACGGTTTTAGAAAAGGGTAAGAGAGGGTTAGGCAGTGGGTTAGGGATTAGTTTTAGGGTACAGGTTAGTGTGCAGTTTGGGGTATGAGATACTATTGGTATTATACGGTTAGGGTTAGTGTACAGGTTAAGGTTAGGATTAGGAATTGAGTACATTAAATAAGGTTAGGGTTAGAGGTTAGGGTTAGGGTTAGATTTAAGGTAAGGGTCAGGGTTAAGGGTTTAAAATAGGTTTAAGAGTTAGGGTGAGGGCTGGCAGGAAGGTTCAGTGAATGTGTTTCGGTCTTGGGGTTTGTGTTTGGTTTTTGATTAGTGATAGTTCTTGTTAAGGATTACCTTAACATTATGCTTAAGTGTATGGTTAGGGTTATGTCTGTGTATGGTTAGAGTTTGTGTCTTGGCATGTGCCTGCACTGGGACTCCTAGCATCTTGGGCAGTTTAGTTTTATGCCCTCTATTTAGGTTTTAGGTTCAAAGATAGCCTGACTCCACCAAGTAAGTGGCCTCCCCAGAGAATCAAAATCCAGGCTTCTGCTGGGGTGAGAATAGGCATGGCAGGCTTCTTCTGAGCTGAGCTAAGGAGGGGATTTGTGGCTCTAAAGACTGTTTGGATTTTCAGTTGCCTTTCTGATTTTATCTCTTGTGTGCACATGTTTACTCTATACTACTAATTATTATTTTAAAGTTTTACTTGAATTCCTCTTTGTAAACACAGTATGATATAGTTTCAGGTTTACCACATAGTGATTCAATCCTTGAATACAACGCCTGTTACTGGTCAGAGGTGACCTCCACTATCCCCATCCCCTGATTCCCCATCCCCCCCACCTTCCTCTGGTATTTATTAGTTTATTCTCTGTGACTATGAGTGTGTTTTTTTTGTTTGCTTCTCTCATCCCCCCCTCTGCCCCTTTGCCAGTTTGTTTGGTTTCTTAAAATTCACATGTGAATGCCATTGTATGGTATTTGGTATCTATCTTTCTCTGACTGAGTTCATTTAGCATAAGTCTCTTCCACTTCTCCCACGTCATTGTAAATGGCTTCATTTCATCCCTCCTGATGACCGAGTGATGTCTCAGTGTGTATATTTACCACATCGTCTTGGCCCATTCATCTGTCGATGGACATCTGGGCTGTATACACAGTTTTGCTGTTGTTGATAATGCTTCTACCAACACTGGGCTGCGTGTTCCTCTTCAAATCTACTAAACTACTTTTGTATCCTCGGGGTAAATACCTAGCTGTGCAATTTTGGAATAGTAGGGTAGCTCTATTTTAACTATTTTTTTAAAAAAATTTTTGTGATAGTCACAGAGGGAGAGGCAGAGACACAGGCAGAGGGAGAAGCAGGCTACATGCACTGGGAGCCCGATGTGGGATTCGATCCCGGGTCTCCAGGATCACGCCCTGGGCCAAAGGCAGGCGCCAAACCGCTGCGCACCCAGGGATCCCCTATTTTTAACTTCTCGAGGACCCTCCAGACTGTTTTCCACAGTGGCTGCACCTTTATTTATGTATTCATGAGAGACACAGAGAGTCAGAGTTATAGGCAGAGGGAAAATGAGGCAGCATGGGGGAGCCTGATGTGGGATGTGATTTCCCCAGGATCATGACATGAGCCAAAGCAGATGCTCAAACACTGAGGCACCCAGGTGCCTTGTTGATTCAATTTATTTGCTAGTTATGGGTGTGTTCATATTTTCTATTTCTTCCTATTTCAGTTTTGCTCATTTGCACATTTCTAGGGATTTGTCATTTCTTCCAGGACTCCCAGTTTGTTAGCATATCATCTTTCATAGTATTCCCTTATAATTGTCTAATTTTGCTGGTGTTGATTGTGATCTCTCTTCTCTCATTTGTGATTTTATTTATTTAGGTCTTTTCTCTTTTCTCGTTGATAAGGCTGGCTAAGGCTTGATCCATTTTATTAATTATTTTGAAGAACCGGCTCTTAGTTTCTTTATTCCATTTTACTGTTTTGTTTTTTCTGCATTCTTTATTTCTTCTCTCATCTTTTTTTTCCCTTCTTCTGTAGGCTTTAGGCTTTGTTTGCTATTCCTTTTCCAGCCTATAGGGCGTAGGGTTAGGTTTTGTATTGGAGACTTCTTGTTTCTTGAGATAGGCCTGTATTGCTATGTACTTCCCTCTTAGGATTGCCTTTGCAACATCCAGAGATTTGGAGAAACGTTTTCTTTTTCATTTGTTTTCAATTTGATCTTTAATTTCCTGGTTGCTCCATTCATTCTCTAGTAGGATGTTCATAATCTCCACGTATTTTTGGTCTGTCCAATTTTTTTTCTTACTGTCGACTTCGAGTTTCATAGAGTCATGGTCCGAAAATGTACAGGGTGTGATATCAACCTTCTTGTACCTGTTGTACCTGTTGAGGGCTGATTTGTGGGCCATGATATGATCTGTTCTGGAGAATGTCCCATGTGCACTTGAAAGTAATGTGCATTCTGCTTTAGGTTAAAATGTTCAGACTATATCTGTTGAGTCCCCGTGGTCCAGTGTGTCAAGGCTATTGTTCCCCTGTTGATTTTCTGCTAGACGATCGGTCCATTGCCATAAGTGAGTGGGTGTTAAAATCCCCTGTCATTGTATTATTATCAGTGAGTTCCTGTACGTTTGTTGTTAATTGGTTTCTATATTTATGTACTTCCATGTTGGCAGCATAAATATTTAGTTGTTTGAACTATTTTTAAAATAAATTTATTTTTTATTGGTGTTCAATTTACCAACAATCAGAATAACACCCAGTGCTCATCCTGACAAGGGACCCCCTCAGTGCCCTTCACCCATTCACCTGCACCCCCTGCCCTCCTCCCCTTCCAGCATCCCTTGTTCCTTTTTCAGAGTTAGGAGTCTTTATCTTCTGTCTCCGTTTCTGATATTTCCCACACGTTTCTTCTCCATTCCCTTATATTCCCATTGACTGTTATTTATATTAACCAATTGAATGAGAACATACGTTTGTCCTTCTCCGATTGACTTACTTCACTCAGCATAATACCCTCCAGTTCCATCCACGTTGAAGCAAATGGTGGGTATTTGTCGTTTCTAATGGCTGAATAATATTCCATTGTATACAAAAACCACATCTTCTTTATCCATTCATCTTTCGATGGACACCATGGCTCCATCCACAGTTTCGGTATTGTGGACATTCTTGCTAAAAACATCGGGGTGCAGGTGTCCCGGCATTTCATAGCATCTGAATATTTGGGGTAAATCCCCAACAGTGCAATTGCTGGGTCATAGGGCAGGTCTATTTTTAACTCTTTGAGGAACCTCCACACAGTTTTCCAGAGTGGCTGCACCAGGATCACATTGCCACCAACAGTGTAAGAGGGTTCCCTTTTCTCCGCATCCTCTCCAACATTTGTGGTTTCCTACCTTGTTCATTTTCCCCATGCTCACTGGTGTGAGGTGGTATCTCATTGTGGTTTTGATTTGTATTTCCCTGAGGCAAGTGATGCACAGCATTTTCTCATGTGCATGTTGGCCATGTCTATGTCTTTGTCTGTGAGATTTCCATTCATGTCTTTTGCCCATTTCATGATTGGATTGTTTGTTTCTTTGGTGTTGATTTTAAGAAGTTTTTATAGATCTAGGAAACTAGCCCTTTATCTGATACGTCATTTGTAAATATCTTCTCCCATTCTGTAGGTTGTCTTTTAGTTTTGTTGACTATATTTTTGCTGTGCAAAAGCTTCTTATCTTGATGAAGTCACAATAGCTCATTTTTGCTTTTGTTTCTTTTGCCTTTGTGGATGAATCTTGCAAGAATTTACTGAGGCCGAGTTCAAAAAGGGTGTTGCCTGTGTTCTCCTCTAGGGTTTTGATGGACTCTTGTCTCACATTTAGATCTTTCATCCATTTTGAGTTTATCTTTGTGTATGGTGAAAGAGAGTGGTCTAGTTTCATTCTTCTGCATGTGGATGTCCAATTTTCTTACCACCATCTATTGAAGAGATTGTCTTTCTTCCAATGGATAGTCTTTCCTCTTTTATCGAATATTAGTTGACCATAAAGTTCTAGGTCCACTTCTGTGTTCTCTATTCTGTTCCATTGATCTATGAGTCTGTTTTTGTGCCAGTTCCACACTGTCTTGATGACCACAACTTTTAATACATCCTGAAATCTGCCATTGTGATGTCCCCAGATATGGTTTCCTTTTTTAAAATTCCCCTGGCTATTCGGGGTCTTCTCTAATTCCACACAAATCTTGAAATAATTTGTTCTAACTCTCTGAAAACTCCATAGTATTTTGACAGGGATTGCATTAAACGTGTACATTGCCCTGCGTAACATGACATTTTCACAATATTAATTCTGCCAATCCATGAGCATGGTATATATTTCGATCTCTTTGTGTCTTCCTCAATTTCTTTCAGAAGCGTTCTATAGTGTTTAGGGTTGAGATCCTTTACCTCCTTGGTTAGGTTTATTCCTAGGTATCTTATCCTTCTGGGTGCAATTCTAAATGAGATTGACTCCTTAATTTCTCTTTCTTCAGCCTCATTGTTTGTGTATAGAAATGCCATTGATTTCTGGGCATTGGTTGTGTATCCTGCAATGCTACCAAATTGCTGTATGTGTTCTAGCAATCTTGGCGTGGAGGCTTTTGGGTTTTCTAGGTAGAGTATCATGTCATCGGTGAAGAGGGAGAGTTTGACTACTTTTTAGCCAATTTGAATGCCTTTAATGTCTTTTTTTGTCTGATTGCTGAGGCTAGGACTTCCAGTACTATTTTGAATAGGAGTGGTGAGAGTGGGCATCCCTGTCTTGTTCCTTATCTTAGGGGAAAGGCTCCCAGTGCTTCCCCATTGAGAATGATATTTGTTGTGGGCTTTTCGTAGATGGCTTTTAAGATGTCGAGGAATGTTCCCGCTATCCCTATGCTCTGAAGGGTTTCGATCAGCGATGAATGCTCTATTTTGTCAAATGTATTCTTTGCATCTAATGAGAGGATCATATGCTTCTTGGTTTTTCTCTTGGTGATATGATGAATCACATTGATTGTTTGACTAGTGTTGAACCAGCCTTGTGTCCCTGGGATAAATCCTACTCGTTCATGTGAATAATTTTCTTAATGTACTGTTGGATCCTATTGGCTAGTATCTTGTTGAGAATTTTTGCATCCATGCTCATCAGGGATATTGGTCTGTATTCTCCTTTTTGGTGGGGTCTTTGTCTGGTTTTGGAATTAAGGTGATGCTGGCCTCATGGAACGAATTTGGAAGTACTCCATCTCTTTCTATCTTTCCAAACAGCTTTAGTAGGATAGGTATGGTTTCTTCTTTAAACGTTTGATAGAATTCCCCTGGGAAGCCATCTGGCCCTGGTCTTTTGTGTCTTGGGAGGTTTTGGATGACTGCTTGAATTTCCTCTCTGCTTATTGGCCTGTTCAGGTTTTCTATTTCTTCCTCTTCCAGTTTTGGTAGTTTCTGGCTTTCCAGGAATGCGTCCATTCCTTTCTTCTAGATTGCCTAATTTGTTGGCATATGGCTGTTCATAATATGTTTTTAAAATCATTTGTATTTCCTTGGTGTTGGTAGTGATCTCTCCTTTCTTATTCATGATATTATTAATTTGAATCTTCTCTCTCTTCTGTTTAATAAGGCTGGCTAATGGTTTATGTATCTTATTAATTCGTTCAAAGAACCAACTCCTGGTTTTGTTGATCTGTTCTACAGTTCTTCTGGTCTCGATTTCGTTGAGTTCTGCTCGAATCTTAAATAACTCTCTTCCTCTGCTGGGTGTAGGATCTATCTGCTGTTTTTTTCCCTAGCTAGTTTATGTGTAAGGTTACCTTTGTATTCGAGTTCTTTTCAGTTTTTGAATGGAGGCTTCTATTGTGATGTATTTCCCCCTTAGGACTGCTTGTGCTGCATTCCAAAGATTTTGAACGGTTGTATCTTCATTCTCATTAGTTTCCATGAATCTTTTTTTAATAAATTAAGTTTTTATTTGTGTTCAATTTACCAACATACATAATAACACCCAGTGCTCATCACGTCAAGTGCCCCCCTCAGTGTCGATAACAATTCTCCCCACCACCCGCCCTCCTACCATTCTACCACCCCTAGTTCGTTTCCCAGAGTTAGATGTCTATATGTTCTGGCTCCAATTCTCATGTGGAATCGTTGTTCCTGACCTTACGTGTATCTGGGTTGAATACAGCGATTTCCAAAGACCTTCTTCAATCAGAGTGTAGCTAGGTTCCAACTCGCATGTACGAGTGGGTAGCAGACATCTGCCTCCAATGAATACACACTTCTGAGAGTTGAGCTTATGGCCTGTACCTCCACATCCAGCCTGCTGGTACCCTTCGCTTCTAAAAGGCCTAGGCTCGCTGCTTGACGGAAGTGTTGGGAGAGGTAATTGGAATCTCCCGGCACACAACACTAGTGCCTCCAAGCTCAATCCAGCGATTTCCTAGTAATTCCTGTGGTAGACGGGTGCTACATACTAAGTTGCATATGTGAGAAGGTAGTTGAACGCCTTGTCCAAAAGCATCTTACTTCTGAGAGTTGAGCTCACCCTCAGTCCCTCACAGTTCCACATTGCCTGCAGATTGAGTTTCGCATGTCTTCACCAGAGACGTTTGCCAGAGGCTTCTGAGCGCAAGTTAACAATGCAGACATGGAAGTTATCTCCAGGTGCAGTAGAGTGGTAATCTTGGAACCTCCTGACTCAGAATACTGCTACCTTCTATCTGCCATAAGAACGCAGCTAGTTGAGAGCTGGCTTCTAGGCATGCTTCTCTGTGAGAGCTGAGTTCAGTGCAGAACCCTCCCGCATCCTGCCTGACTGTAGACGTAGCTGCTAACATCCTTATGTTAGGTGCTGGGAGAGGTTTGGGGAATAGCATGTGTAAGCATTGGGCCTGAACTCACGTGTATCTGAGTTGAATACAGCGTTTTCCAATGGCCTTCTTCAATCAGAGTGTAGCTAGGTTCCAACTCCCATGTCCGAGTGGGTAGCAGACATCTGCATCCCATGCATACACGCTTCTGAGAGTTCAGCTTATGGCCTGTACCTCCACATCGTGCCTGCAGGTACCCTTCGATTCTAAAAGGCCTAGGACTGCTGAGTGACGGAAGTGTTAGGAGAGGTAATTGGAGTCTCCAGGCACACAAGACTAGTGCCTCCAAGCTCAATCCAGTGATTTCCTAGTAATTCCTGTGGTAGACTGGTGCTACATACTAAGTTCCATATGTGAGAAGGTAGCTGAACGCCTTGTCCAAAAGCATCTTACTTCTGAGAGTTGAGCTCACCCTCAGTCCCTCACAGTTCCACACCGCCTGGAGAGTGAGTTTCGCACATCTTCACCAGAGATGTTTGCCAAAGGCTTGTGAGACGCAACTTAACAATGCAGACCTGGACGGTATCTCCAGGTGCAGTAGAGTGGTAATCTTGGAACCTCCTGACTCACAATACTGATACTTTCTCACTGGCATAAGAACGCAGCTAGGTGAGAGATGGCTTCGAGGCATGCTTCCCTGTGAGAGCTGAGGTCAGGGCACAACCCTCCCGCATCCGGTCTGAGTGTAGACATAGCTGCTAACATCCTTATGTTAGGTGCTGGGAGAGGTTGGGGGAAAAGCATGTGTCAGCATTGGGCCTGAACTCACGTGTATCTGAGTTGAATACAGGGTTTTCCAACGGCCTTCTTCAATCAGAGTGTAGCCAGGTTCCAACTCCCATATACTAGTGGGTTGCAGACATCTGCCTCCCATGCTTACTTCTGAGGGTTGAGCTTACGGCCTGTACCTCCACATCCCGCTTGCAGATACCCTTCGCTTCTAAAAGGCCTAGACCTGCTGCGTGACGGAAGTGTTGGCAGAGGTAATTGAAGTCTCCAGGCACACAAGACTAGTGCCTCCAAGCTCAATCCAGCGAGTTCCTAGTAATTCCTGTGGTAGACTGGTATACATACTAAGTTCCATATGTGAGAAGGTAGCTGAACGCCTTGTCCAAAAGCATCTTACTTCTGAGAGTTGAGCTCACCCTCAGTCCCTCACAGTTCCACACTGCCTGCAGAGTGAGTTTCGCACGTCTTCACCAGAGTCGTTAGCCAAACGCTTGTGAGACGCAACTTAACAATGCCAACCGGACGGTATCTCCAGGTGCAGTAGAGTGGTAAGCTTGGAACCTCCTACTCACAATACTGCTACTTTCACACTGCCATAAGAACGCAGCTAGTTGAGAGCTGGCTTCTAGGCATGCTTCTCTGTGAGAGCTGAGTTCAGTGCAGAACACTCCCGCATCCTGCCTGACTGTAGACGTAGCTGATAACATCCATATGTTAGGTGCTGGGAGAGGTTTGGAGAATAGCATGTGTAAGCATTGGGCCTGAACTCACGTGTATCTGAGTTGAATACAGCGTTTTCCAATGGCCTTCTTCAATCAGAGTGTAGCTAGGTTGCAACTCCCATGTCCGAGTGGGTAGCAGAAATCTGCATCCCATGCATACACGCTTCTGAGAGTTGAGCATATGGCCTGTACCTCCACATCGTGCCTGCAGGTATCTTCGCTTCTAAAAGGCCTAGGACTGCTGAGTGACGGAAGTTTTAGGAGAGGTAATTAGAGTCTCCAGGCACACAAGACTAGTGCCTCCAAGCTCAATCCAGCGATTTCCTAGTAATTCCTGTGGTAGACTGGTGCTACATACTAAGTTCCATATGTGAGAAGGTGGCTGAACGCCTTGTCCAAAAGCATCTTACTTCTGAGAGTTGAGCTTACCCTCAGTCCCTCACAGTTCCACACTGCCTGCAGAGTGAGTTTCGCACGACTTCACCAGAGACGTTTGCCAAAGGCTTGAGAGACGCAACTTAACAATGCAGACAAGGATGGTATCTCCAGGTGCAATACAGTGGTAATCTTGGAACCTCCTGACATTGAATACTGCTACCTTATCACTGCCATAAGAACGCTGCTAGGTGAGAGCTGGCTTCTAGGCATGCGTACCCTGTGAGAGCTGAGGTCAGGGCAGAACCCTCCCGCATCCTGCATGAGTGTAGACATAGATGCTAACATCCTTATGTTAGGTGCTGGGAGAGGTTGGGGGAATAGCATGTGTCAGCATTGGGGCTGAACTCACGTGTATCTGAGTTGAATACAGCGTTTTACAACGGCCTTCTTCAATCAGAGTGTAACTAGGTTCCAACTCCCATGTACTAGTGGGTTGCAGACATCTGCCTCCCATGCTTACTTCTGAGAGTTGAGATTACGGCCTGTACCTCCACATCCTGCCTGGAGGTACACTTCGCTTCGAAAAGGCCTAAGCCTGCTGCGTGACGGAAGTGTTGGCAGAGGTAATTGGAGTCTCCAGGCACACAAGACTAGTTCCTCCAGTCTAATTCCAGCGATTTCCTAGTAATTCCTCTGGTAGACTGGTGCTACATACTAGGTTCCATATGTGAGAAGGTAGCTGAACGCCTTGTCCAAAAGCAACTTACTTCTGAGAGTTGAGCTCGGCCTCAGTCCCTCACTTTTGCACACTGACTCCAGAGTGAGATTCGGACGTCTTCACCAGAGACGATTGCCAGAGGCTTCTGAGTACAAGTTAACAATGCAGACCTGGAGGGTATCTCCAGGTGCAGTAGAGTGGTAATCTTGGTACCTCCTGACTCAGAATACTGCTACCTTCTCACTGTGATAAGAACGCAGCTAGTTGAGAGCTGGCTTCTAGGCCTGCTTCCCTGTGAGAGCTGAGTTCAGGCACCACCCTCCCGCATCCTGCCTGACTGTAGACGTAGCTGCTAACATCCTTATGTTAGGTGCTGGGAGAGGTTGGGGGAATAGCATGTGTCAGCATTGGGACTGAACTCACGTGTATCTGAGTTGAATACAGCGTTTTCCAACGGCCTTCTTCAATCAGAGTGTAGCTTGGTTCCAACTCCCACGTACAAGTGTGTTGCAGACATCTGCCTCTCATGCTTACTTCTGAGGGTTGATCTTACGGCTGGTACCTCCACATCCTGCTTGCAGATACAACTCGCTTCTAAAAGGCCTAGAACTGCTGCGTGACGGAAGTGTTGGGAGAGGTAATTGTAGTCTCCAGGCACACAAGACTAGTGCCACCAAGCTCAATCCAGCTATTTCCTATAATTCCTGTGGTAGACTGGTGCTACATACTAAGTTCCAAATGTGAGAAGGTAGCTGAACGCCTTGTCCTAAAGCATCTTACTTCTGAGAGTTGAGCTCACCCTCAGTCCCTCACAGTTCCACACTGCCTGCAGAGTGAGTTTCGCACGTCTTCACCAGAGACGTTTGCCAAAGGCTTGTGAGACAAAACTTAACAATGCAGACCAGTCCGGTATCTCCAGGTGCAGTAGAGTGGTAATCTTGGAACCTCCTGACTCAGAATACTGCTACTTTCTCACTGCCATAAGAACGCAGCTAGGTGAGAGCTGGCTTCTAGGCATGCTTCCCTGTGAGAGCTGAGGTCAGGGCAGAACCCTCCCGCATCCTGCCTGAGTGTAGACATAGTTGCTAACATCCTTATGTTAGGTGCTGGGAGAGGTTGGGGAATAGCATGTGTCAGCTTTGGGCCTGAATTCACGTGTATCTGAGTTGAATACAGCATTTTCCAATGGCCTTCTTCAATCAGAGTGTAGCTAGGTTCCAACTCCCATGTCCGAGTGGGTACCAGACATCTGCCTCCCATGCATACACACTTCTGAGAGTTGAGCTTATGGCCTACCTCCACAAATTCCCTGCAGGTACCTTTCGCTTCGAAAAGGCTTAAGCCTGCTGCGTGACGGAAGTGTTGGGAGAGGTAATTGGAGTCTCCAGGCACACAAGACTAGTGCCTCCAATCTAAATCCAGCGATTTCCTAGTAATTCCTGGGGTAGACTGGTGCTACATACTAAGTTCCATATGTGAGAAGGTAGCTGAACGCCTTGTCCAAAAGCATCTTACTTCTGAGAGTTGAGCTCACCATCAGTCCCTCACAGTTCCACACTGCCTGCAGAGTGAGTTTCGCACGTCTTCACCAGAGACGTTTTCCAAAAGCTTGTGAGACATGGGATCCCTGGGTGGCGCAGCGGTGTGGCGCCTGCCTTTGGCCCAGGGCGCGATCCTGGAGACCCGGGATCGAATCCCACATCAGGCTCCCGGTGCATGGAGCCTGCTTCTCCCTGTGCCTATGTCTCTGTGCCTCTTTCTCTCTCTCTCTCTCTCTCTGTGACTATCATAAATAATAAATAAAAAAATTTAAAAAAAAATCAAAAACAAAAGCTTGTGAGACGAAACTTAACAATGCAGACAAGAACGGTATCTCTAGGTGCAGAAGTGTGGTAATCTTGGAACCTCCTGACTCAGAATACTGCTACGTTCTCACTGCCATTGGAACGCAGCTAGGTGAGAGCTGGCTTCTAGGCATGCTTCCCTGTGAGAGCTGAGGTTAGGGCAGAACGCTCCCGCATCCTGCCTGAGTGTAGACATAGTTGCTAACATCCTTATGTTAGGTGCTGGGAGAGGTTGGGAGAATAGCATTTGCAGCATTGGGCCTGAACTCACGTGTAGCTGAGTTGATAACATCGTTTTCCAATGGCCTTCTTCTTCAATGTTTTTTTTCAATTTTTATTTATTTGTGATAGAGAGAGAGAGAGAGAATGAGGCAGAGACACAGGCAGAGGGAGAAGCACGCTCCATGCACCTTGAG
Organism: Canis lupus familiaris; assembly: GCF_011100685.1. NCBI lineage: Eukaryota > Metazoa > Chordata > Mammalia > Carnivora > Canidae > Canis > Canis lupus. The sequence continues at coordinate 16,946 of NW_023331718.1, forward strand.
CCCGACGTGGGATTCGATCCTGGGTCTCCAGGATCGCGCCCTGGGCCAAAGGCAGGCGCCAAACCGCTGCGCCACCCAGGGATCCCCCAATGGCCTTCTTCAATCCGAGTGTAGCTAGGTTCCAAAACCCATGTCCGAGTGGGGAGCAGATATCTACATCCCATGCATACACACTTCTGGGAGTTGAGCTTATGGCCTGCTGCGCACAGGATGCTCCACATCCTGCCTGCAGGTACCCTTCGCTTCGAAAAGGCCTAAGCCTGCTCCCTGACGGAAGTGTTGGGAGAGGTAATTGGAGTCTAAACGCACACAAGACTAGTGCCTCCATCTAAATCCAGCGATTTCCTAGTAATTCCTGTGGTAGACTGGTGCTACATACTAAGTTCCATATGTGAGAAGGTAGCTGAACGCCTTGTCCAAAAGCATCTTACTTCTGAGAGTTGAGCTTACCGTCAGTCCCTCACAGTTCCACCCTGCCTGCAGAGTGAGTTTCGCACGTCTTCACCAGAGACGTTTGCCAAGGCTTGTGAGACGCAACTTTACAATGCACACCTGGACGGTATCTCCTGGTGCAGTAGAGTGGTAATCTTGGAAACTCGTGACTCAGAATACTGCTACCTTCTCACTGCCATGAGAACGCAGCTAGTTGAGAGCTGGCTTCTAGGCATGCTTCCCTGTGAGAGGTGAAGTCATTGCAGAACCCTCCAGCATCCTGCCTGAGTGTAGACATAGCTGCTAACATCCTTATGTTAGGTGCTGGGTGACGTTGGGGGAATAGCATGTGTCAGCATTGGGGCTGAACTCACGTGTATCTGAGTTGAATACAGCGTTTTCCAATGGCCTTCTTCAATCAATCAGAGTGTATCTAGGTACCAACTCCCATGTCCGAGTGGGGAGCAGACATCTGCATCCCATGCATACACGCTTCTGAGAGTTGAGCTTATGGCCTGTACCTCCACATCGTGCCTGCAGGTACCATTCGCTTCTAAAATTCCTATTACTGCTGAGTGACGGAAGTGTTAGGAGAGGTAAACGGAGTCTCCAGACACACAAGACTAGTGCCTCCAAGCTTAATTCAGCTATTTCCTATAATTCCTGTGGTAGACTGGTGCTACATACTAAGTTCCAAATGTGAGAAGGTAGCTGAACGCCTTGTCCTAAAGCATCTTACTTCTGAGAGTTGAGCTAACCCTCAGTCCCTCACAGTTCCACACTGCCTGCAGAGTGAGTTTCGTACGTCTTCACCAGAGACGTTTGCCAAAGGCTTGTGAGACGCAACTTAACAATGCAGACAAGTCCGGTATCTCTAGGGTCAGTAGAGTGGTAATCTTGGAACCTCCTGACTCAGAATACTGCTACTTTCTCACTGCCAGAAGAACGCAGCTAGGTGAGAGCTGGCTTCTAGGCATGCTTCCCTGTGAGAGCTGAGGTCAGGGCAGAACCCTCCCGCATCCTGCCTGAGTGTAGACATAGTTGCTAACATCCTTATGTTAGGTGCTGGGAGAGGTTGGGGAATAGCATGTGTCAGCTTTGGGCCTGAATTCACGTGTATCTGAGTTGAATACAGCATTTTCCAATGGCCTTCTTCAATCAGAGTGTAGCTAGGTTCCAACTCCCATGTCCGAGTGGGTAGCAGACATCTGCCTCCCATGCATACACACTTCTGAGAGTTGAGCTTATGGCCTACCTCCACATCCTCCCTGCAGGTACCTTTCGCTTCGAAAAGGCTTAAACCTGCTGCGTGACGGAAGTGTTGGGAGAGGTAATTGGAGTCTCCAGGCACACAGGACTAGTGCCTCCAATCTAAATCCAGCGATTTCCTAGTAATTCCTGTGGTAGACTGGTGCTACATACTAAGTTCCATATGTGAGAAGGTAGCTGAACGCCTTGTCCAAAAGCATCTTACTTCTGAGAGTTGAGCTCACCCTCAGTCCCTCACAGTTCCACACTGCCTGCAGAGTGAGTTTCGCACGTCTTCACCAGAGACGTTTTCCAAAAGCTTGTGAGACATGGGATCCCTGGGTGGCGCAGCGGTTTGGCGCCTGCCTTTGGCCCAGGGCGCGATCCTGGAGACCCGGGATCGAATCCCACATCAGGCTCCCGGTGCATGGAGCCTGTTTCTCCCTCTGCCTATGTCTCTGTGCCACTCTCTCTCTCTCTCTGTGACTATCATAAATAATAAATAAAAAAATTAAAAAAAAAAAAGCTTGTGAGACGCAACTTAACAATGCAGACAATGACGGTATCTCCAGGTGCAGAAGTGTGGTAATCTTGTAACCGCCTGACTCAGAATACTGCTAGGTTCTCACTGTCATTGGAACGCAGCTAGGTGAGAGCTGGCTTCTAGGCATGCTTCACTGTGAGAGCTGAGGTTAGGGCAGAACGCTCCCGCATCCTGCCTGAGTGTAGACATAGCTGCTAAAATCCTTATGTTAGGTGCTGGGAGACGTTGGGGGAATAGCATGTGTCAGCATTGGGCCTGAACTCACGTGTATCTGAGTTGAATACAGCGTTTTCCAATGGCCTTCTTCAATCAGGGTGTAGCTAGGTTCCAATTTCCATGTACTAGTGGGTTGCAGACATATGCCTCCCATGCTTACTTCTGAGAGTTGAGATTACGGCCTGTACCTCCACATCCTGCCTGCAGGTACCCTTCGCTTCGAAAAGGCCTAAGCCTGCTGCGTGACGGAAGTGTTGGGAGAGGTAATTGGAGTCTCCAAGTCACCCAAGACTAGTGCCTCCAATCTAATTCCAGCGATTTCCTAGTAATTCCTGTGGTAGACTGGTGCTACATACTAAGTTCCATATGTGAGAAGGTAGCTGAACGTCTTGTCCAAAAGCATCTTACTTCTGATAGTTGAGCTCACCCTCAGTCCCTCACAGTTCCACACTGTCTGCAGAGTGAGTTTCACACGTCTTCACCAGAGACGTTTGCCAAAGGCTTGTGAGACGCAACTTAACAATGCAGACCTGGACGGTATATCTAGGTGCAGTAGAGTGGCAATCTTGGAAAATCCTGATTCAGGATACTGCTACCTTCTCACTGCCATAAGAATGCAGCTAGGTGAGAGCTGGCTTCTACGCATGCTTCTCTGTGAGAGCTGAGGTCAGTGCAGAAACCTCACGCATGCTGCCTGACTGTAGACATAGCTGCTAACATCCTTATGTTAGGGGTGGGAGAGTTTGGGGGAATAGCATGTGTCACCATTGGGCCTGAACTCCCCTGTATCTGAGTTGAATACAGCGATTTCCAACATGCTTCTTCAATAGGAGTGTAGCTAGGTTCCAACTCCCATGTCCGAGTGGGTAGCAGACATCTGCCTCCCATGCATACGCACTTCTGAGAGTTGAGTTTATGCCCTGTACCTTCACATCCTGACTGCAGATACCCTTCGATTCGAAACGGCCTAAGCCTGCTGCGTGACGGAAGTGTTGGGAGAGGTAATTGGAGTCTAAAAGCACACAAGACTAGTGCCTCCAATCTAATCCAGCGATTTCCTAGTAATTCCTGTAGTAGACTGGTGGTACATACTAAGTTCCATATGTGAGAAGGTAGCTGAACGCCTTGTCCAAAAGCATCTTACTTCTGAGAGTTGAGCTCACACTCAGTCCCTCACAGTGCCACACTGCCTGCAGAGTGAGTTTGCAAGTCTTCACCAGAGACGTTTGCCAAAGGCTTGTGAGACGCAACTTCACAATATACATAAGGACGGTATCTCCAGGTACAGTAGAGTGGTAATCTTGGAAGTTCCTGACACAGAATACTGCTACCTTCTCACTGCCATAAGAACGCAGATAGGTGAGAGCTGACTTCTAGGCATGCTTCCCTGTGAGAGCTGAGGTCAGGGCAGAAATCTCCCGAATCCTGCCTGAGTGTAGACCTAGATGCTAACATCCTTATGTTAGGTGATAGGAGAGGTTGGGGAATAGCATGTGTCAGGATTGGGCCTGAACTCACGTGTATGTGAGTTGAATACAGTGATTTACAAAGGCCTTCTAAAATCAGAGTGTAGCTAGGTTCCAACTTGCCTAAACGAGTGGGTAGCAGACATCTGCCTCTCATGCATACACACTTCTGAGAGTTGGGCTTTTGGCCTGTACCTCCACATCCTGCCTGCAGGTACCCTTCGCTTCGAAAAGGCCTAAGTCTGCTGCGTGACGGAAGTGTTGGGAGAGGTAATTGGAGTCTCCAGGCACACAAGACTAGTGTCTCCTATCTAAATCCAGCGATTTCCTTGTAATTTCTGTGGTTGACAAGTGCTACATACTAAGTTCCCTATGTGAGAAGGTAGCTGAACGCCTTGTCCAAAATCATCTTACTTCTGAGAGTTGAGCTCACCCTCAGTCTCTCACAGTTCCACACTGCCTACAGAGTGAGTTTCGCACGTCTTCACCAGAGGCGTTTGCCAAAGCCTTGTGAGACGCAACTTAAGAAGGCAGACTTAGACCGTATCTCCAGTTGCAGTAGAGTGGTAATCTTTAACCTCCTTATTCAGAATCCTGCTACCTTCTCACTGCGATAAGAACGATGCTTGTTGAGAGCTGACTTCTAGGCCTGCTTCCCTGTGAGAGCTGAGGTCAGGGCAGAACCCTCTCGCATCCTGCCTGACTGTAGACGTAGCTGCTAACATCCTAATGTTAGGTGCTGGTAGAGGTTTGGGGAATAGAATGAGTAAGCATTGGGCCTGAACACACGTGTATCTGAGTTGAATACAGCGTTTTCTAATGGCCTTCTTCAATCAGAGGGTAGCTAGGTTCCAACTCCCATGTATTAGTGCCTTGCAGACATTTGCCTCCCATGCTTACTTCTGAGAGTTGAGCTTATGGCCTGTACCTCAGCATCCTGCCTGCAGTTACCTTTCGCTTCTAAAAGGCCTAGACTTGCTGCGTGACGGAAGTGTTGGGAGAGGTAAATGGAGTCTCCAGGCACACAAGACTATTGCCTCCAAGCTCAATCCAGCGATTTCCTAGTAATTCCTGTGGTAGACTGGTGCTGGATACTAAGTTCCATATGTGAGAAGGTGGCTGAACGCCTTGTCCAAAAGCATCTTACTTCTGAGAGTTGAGCTCACCCTCAGTCCTTAACAGTTCCACACTGCCTGCAGAGTGAGTTTCACACGTCTCAACCAGAGACGTTTGCCAAAGGCTTCTGAGATGCAGCTTGACAATGCAGACCTGGACGGTATCTTCAGGTGCAGTAGAGTGGTAATCTTGGAACCTACTGACTCAGAATACCGCTAACTTCTCACTGCGATAAGAATGCAGCTAGTTGAGAGGTGGCTTCCAGGCCTGCTTCCCTGTGAGAGCTGAGGTCATGCACAACCCTCCCGCATCCTGCCTGACTGTAGACGTAGCTGCTAACATCCTTATGTTAGGTGCTGGGAGTGGTTGGGGGAATAGCATAGGTAATCTTTGAGAGTGAACTCACGTGTATGTGAGTTGAATACAGCGATTTCCAACGGCTTTCCTCAATCAGAGTGTAGCTAGATTCCAACTCCCGTGTCCGAGTGGGTAGCAGACATCTGCCTCCCATGCATACACACTTCTGAGAGTTGAGCTTATGGCCTGTACCTCCACATCCAGCCTGCTGGTACCCTTGGCTTCTAAAAGGCCTAGGCTCGCTGTTTGACGGAAGTGTTGGGAGAGGTAATTGGAATCACACGGCACACAAGACTAGTGCCTCCAAGCTCAGTCCAGCGATTTCCTAGTAATTCCCCTGGTAGACTGGTGCTACATACTAAGTTCCATACGTGAGAGGGTAGCTGAACGCCTTGTCCAAAAGCATCTTACTTCTGAGAGTTGAGCTCAGCCTCAGTCCCTCACAGTTCCACACTGCCTGCAGAGTGAGTTTCGCAGGTCTTCAGCAGAGACGTTTGCCAGAGGCTTCTGAGACGCAGGGTAACAATGCAGACCTGGAGGGTATCCCCAGGTGCAGTAGACTGGTAATCTTGGAGCCTCCTGACTCAGAATACTGCTACCTTCTCACTGCCATAGGAATGCAGCTAGTTGACAGCTGGCTTCAAGACATGCTTCCCTGTGAGAGCTGAGGACAGGGCAGAACCCTCCCGCATCCTGCCTGAAAGTAGGAGTAGCTGCTAACATCCTAATGTTAGTGGCTGGGAGAGGTTGCGGGAAAAGCATGTGTGAGCACTGGGCCTGAACTCCCGTGTATCTGAGTTGAATACAGCGATTTCCAACGGCTTTCCTCTACCAGAGTGTAGCTAGGTTCCAAATCCCATGTAGGAGCGGGTAGCACACATCTGCCTCCCATGCATACACACTTCTGAGAGTTGAGCTTATGGCCTGTACCTCCACATCCAGCCTGCTGGTACCCTTGGCTTCTAAAAGGCCTAGGCTCGCTCTTTGACGGAAGTGCTGGGAGAGGTAATTGGAATCTCCCGGCACACAAGACGAGTGCCTCCAAGCTCAATTCACGATTTCCCAGTAATTCTTGTGGTAGACAGGTCCTACATACTAAGTTCCATATGTGAGAAGGTAGCTGAACGCCTTGTCCAAAAGCGGCTTACTTCTGAGAGTTGAGCTCACCCTCAGTCCCTCACAGTTCCACACTGCCTGCAGAGTGAGTTTCACACGTCTTCACCAGAGACGATTGTCAGAGGCTTCTGAGTACAAGTTAACAATGCAGACCTGGAGGGTATCTCCAGGTGCAGTAGAGTGGTAATCATGGAACCTCCTGACTCAGAGTACTGCTACCTTGTCCTTGCCATAGGAATGCAGCTAGTTGACAGCTGGCTTCAAGACATGCTTCCCTTTGAGAGCTGAGGACAGGGCAGAACCCTCCCGCATCCTGCCTGACTGTAGGAATAGCTGCTAACATCCTTATGTTAGTGGCTGGGAGAGGTTGCGGGAAAAGCATGTGTGAGCACTGGGCCTGAACTCCCGTGTATCTGAGTTGAATACAGCGATTTCCAACGGCTTTCATCGATCATAGTGTAGCCAGGTTCCATATCCCGTGTCAGAGAGGGTAGCAGACATCTGCCTCCCATGCATACACACTTCTGAGAGTTGAGCTTATGGCCTGTACCTCACATCCAGCCTGCTGGTACCCTTGGCTTCTAAAAGGCCTAGGCTCGCTGTTTGACGGAAGTGTTGGGAGAGGTAATTGGAATCACCCGGCACACAAGACTAGTGCCTCCAAGCTCAGTCCAGCGATTTCCTATTAATTCCGGTGGCAGACTGGTGCTACATACTAAGATCCATACGTGAGAGGGTAGCTGAACGCCTTGTCCAAATGCAACTTACTTCTGAGAGTTGAGCTCAGCCTCAGTCCCTCACAGTTCCACACTGCCTGCAGAGTGAGTTTCGCAGGTCTTCACCAGAGACGTTTGCCAGAGGCTTCTGAGACGCAGGGTAACAATGCAGACCTGGAGGGTATCCCCAGGTGCAGTAGACTGGTAATCTTGGAACCTCCTGACTCAGAATACTGCTACCTTCTCACTGCCATAGGAATGCAGCTAGTTGACAGCTGGCTTCAAGACATGCTTCCCTGTGAGTGCTGAGGACAGGGCAGAACCCTCCCGCATCCTGCCTGACTGTAGGAGTAGCTGCAAACATCCTTATGTTAGTGGCTGGGAGAGGTTGCGGGAAAAGCATGTGTGAGCACTGGGCCTGAACTCCCGTGTATCTGAGTTGAATACAGCGATTTCCAACGGCTTTCATCTATCAGAGTGTAGCCAGGTTCCAACTCCCATGTCCGAGTGGGTAGCAGACATCTGCCTCCCATGCATACACACTTCTGAGAGTTGAGCTTATGGCCTGTACCTCCACATCCAGCCTGCTGGTACCCTTGGCTTCTAAAAGGCCTAGGCTCGCTGTTTGACGAAAGTGCTGGGAGAGGTAATTGGAATCTCCCGGCACACAAGACGAGTGCCTCCAAGCTCAATTCACGATTTCCCAGTAATTCTTGTGGTAGGCAGGTGCTACATACTAAGTTCCATATGTGAGAAGGTAGCTGAACGCCTTGTCCAAAAGCATCTTACTTCTGAGAGTTTAGCTCACCCTCAGTCACTCACCGTTCCACACTGCCTACAGAATGAGTGTCACAGGTCTTCACCAGAGACGATTGCCAGAGGCTTCTGAGTACAAGTAAACAATGCAGACCTGGAGGGTATCTCCAGGTGCAGTAGAGTGGTAATCTTGGAACCTCCTGACTCAGAGTACTGCTACCTTCTCACTGCCATAGGAATGCAGCTAGTTGACAGCTGGCTTCAAGACATGTTTCCCTGGGAGAGCTGAGGACAGGGCAGAACCCTCCGGGATCCTGCCTGACTGTAGGAGTAGCTGCTAACATCCTTATGTTAGCGGCTGGGAGAGGTTGCGGGAAAATCATGTGTGAATACTGAGCCTGAACTCCCGTGTATCTGAGTGGAATACAGCGATTTCCAACGGCTTTCATCAATCAGAGTGTAGCCAGGTTCCATATCCCATGTCCGAGTGGGTAGCAGACATCTGCCTCCCATGCATATACACTTCTGAGAGTTGAGCTTATGGCCTGTACCTCCACATCCAGCCTGCTGGTACCCTTGGCTTCTAAAAGGCCTAGGCTCGCTGTTTGACGGAAGTGCTGGGAGAGGTAATTGGAATCACCCGGCACACAAGACTAGTGCCTCCAAGCTCAGTCCAGCGATTTCCTAGTAATTCCTGTGGTAGACTGGTGCTACATACTAAGTTACATACGTGAGAGGGTAGCTGAACGCCTTGTCCAAAAGCATCTTACTTCTGAGAGTTGAGCTCACCCTCAGTCCCTCACAGTTCCACACTGCCTGCGGAGGGAGTTTCACGCGTCTTCACCAGAGACGATTGCCAGAGGCTTCTGAGTACAAGGTAACAATGCAGACCTGGAGGGTATCTCCAGGTGCAGTAGAGTGGTAATCTTGGAACCTCCTGACTCAGAATACTGCTACCTTCTCACTGCCATAGGAATGCAGCTAGTTGACAGCTAGCTGGCTTCAAGACATGCTTCCCTGAGAGAGCTGAGGACAGGGCAGAACCCTCCCGCATGCTGCCTGACTGTAGGAGTAGCTGCTAACATCCTAATGTTAGTGGCTGGGAGAGGTTGCGGGAAAAGCATGTGTGAGCACTGGGCCTGAACTCCCGTGTATCTGAGTTGAATACAGCGATTTCCAATGGCCTTCTTCAATCACAGTGTAGCTAGGTTCCAACTCCCATGTCCGAGTGGGTAGCAGACATCTGCCTCCCATGCATACACACTTCTGAGAGTTGAGCTTATGGCCTGTACCTCCACATCCAGCCTGCTGGTACCCTTGGCTTCTAAAAGGCCTAGGCTCGCTGTTTGACGGAAGTGCTGGGAGAGGTAATTGGAATCACCCGGCACACAAGACTAGTGCCTCCAAGCTCAGTTCAGGGATTTCCTAGTAATTCCTGTGGTAGACTGGTGCTACATACTAAGTTCCATACGTGAGAGGGTAGTTGAACGCCTTGTCCAAAACCATCTTACTTCTGAGAGTTGAACTCAGCCACAGTCCCTCACAGTTCCACACTGCCTGCAGAGTGAGTTTCGCAGGTCTTCAGCAGAGACGTTTGCCAGAGGCTTCTGAGACGCAGGGTAACAATGCAGACCTGGAGGGTATCCCCAGGTGCAGTAGACTGGTAATCTTGGAACCTCCTGACACAGAATACTGCTACCTTCTCACTGCCATAGGAATGCAGCTAGTTGACAGCTGGCTTCAAGACATGCTTCCCTGTGAGAGCTCAGGACAGGGCAGAACCCTCCCGCATCCTGCCTGACTGTAGGAGTAGCTGCTAACATCCTTATGTTAGTGGCTGGGAGAGGTTGCGGGAAAGCATGTGTGAGCACTGGGCCTGAACTCCCGTGTATCTGAGTTGAATACAGCGATTTCCAATGGCCTTCTTCAATCACAATATAGCTAGGTTCCAACTCCCATGTCTGAGTGGGTAGCAGACATCTGCTTCCCATGCATTCACACTTCTGAGAGTTGAGCTTATGGCCTGTACCTCCACATCCAGCCTGCTGGTACACTTGGCTTCTAAAAGGCCTAGGCTCGCTGTTTGACGGAAGTGCTGGGAGAGGTAATTGGAATCTCCCGGCACACAAGACGAGTGCCTCCAAGCTCAATTCACGATTTCCCAGTAATTCTTGTGGTAGACAGGTGCTATATACTAAGTTCCATATGTGAGAAGGTAGCTGAACACCTTGTCCAAAAGCATCTTACTTCTGAGAGTTGAGCTCACCCTCAGTCCCTCACAGTTCCACACTGTCTGCAGAGTGAGTTTCACACGTCTTCACCAGAGACGATTGCCAGAGGCTTCTGAGTACAAGTTAACAATGCAGACCTGGAGGGTATCCCCAGGTGCAGTCGACTGGTAATCTTGGAACCTCCTGACTCAGAATACTGCTACCTTCTCACTGCCATAGGAATGCAGCTAGTTGACAGCTAGCTGGCTTCAAGACATGCTTCCCTGAGAGAGCTGAGAACAGGGCAGAACCCTCCCGCATCCTGCCTGACTGTAGGAGTAGCTGCTAACATCCTTATGTTAGTGGCTGGGAGAGGTTGCGGGAAAAGCATGTGTGAGCACTGGGCCTGAACTCCCGTGTATCTGAGTTGAATAAGCGATTTCCAATGGCCTTCTTCAATCACAATATAGCTAGGTTCCAACTCCCATGTCTGAGTGGGTAGCAGACATCTGCTTCCCATGCATACACACTTCTGAGAGTTGAGCTTATGGCCTGTACCTCCACATCCAGCCTGCTGGTACCCTTGGCGTCTAAAAGGCCTAGGCTGGGATCCCTGGGTGGCGCAGCGGTTTGGCGCCTGCCTTTGGCCCAGGGCGCGATCCTGGAGACCCGGGATCGAATCCCACGTCAGGCTCCCGGTGCATGAAGCCTGCTTCTCCCTCTGCCTGTGTCTCTGCCTCTCTCTCTCTCACTGTGTGCCTATCATGAATAAATAAAAAAAAAAATTAAAAAAAAAAAAATAAAAGGCCTAGGCTCGCTGTTTGACGGAAGTGCTGGGAGAGGTAATTGGAATCTCCCGGCACACAAGACGAGTGCCTCCAAGCTCAATTCACGATTTCCCAGTAATTCTTGTGGTAGACAGGCGCTATATACTAAGTTCCATATGTGAGAAGGTAGCTGAACGCCTTGTCCAAAAGCATCTTACTTCTGAGAGTTGAGCTCACCCTCAGTCCCTCACAGTACCACACTGCCGGCAGAGTGAGTTTCACACGTCTTCACCAGAGACGATTGCCAGAGGCTTCTGAGTACAAGTTAACAATGCAGACCTGGAGGGTACCTCCAGGTGCAGTATAGTGGTAATCTTGGAACCTCCTGACTCAGAGTACTGCTACCTTCTCACTGCCATAGGAATGCAACTAGTTGACAGCTGGCTTCAAGACATGCTTCCCTGTGAGAGCTGAGGACAGGGCAGAAACCTCCCGCATCCTGCCTGACTGTAGGAGTAGCTGCTAACATCCTTATGTTAGTGGCTGGGAGAGTTTGCGCGAAAAGCATGTGTGAGCACTGGGCCTGAACTCCCGTGTATCTGAGTTGAATACAGCGATTTCCAATGGCCTTCTTCAATCACAATATAGCTAGGTTCCAACTCCCATGTCTGAGTGGGTAGCAGACATCTGCTTCCCATGCATACACACTTCTGAGAGTTGAGCTTATGGCCTGTACCTCCACATCCAGCCTGTTGGTACCCTTGGCTTCTAAAAGGCCTAGGCTCGCTGTTTGACGGAAATGCTGGGAGAGGTAATTGGAATATCCCGGCACACAAGACGAGTGCCTCCAAGCTCAATTCACGATTTCCCAGTAATTCTTGTGGTAGACAGGTGCTACATACTAAGTTCCATATGTGAGAAGGTAACTGAACGCCTTGTCCAAAAGCATCTTACATCTGAGAGTTGAGCACACCCACAGTCCCTCACACTTCCACATGCCTGCAGAGTGAGTTTCACACGTCTTCACCAGAGACGATTGCCAGAGGCTTCTGAGTACAAGTTAACAATGCAGACCTGGAGGGTATCCCCAGGTGCAGTAGACTGGTAATCTTGGAACCTCCTGACTCAGAATACTGCTACCTTCTCACTGGCATAAGAATGCAGCTAGTTGACAGCTGGCTTCAAGACATGCTTCCCTGTGAGAGCGGAGGACATGGCAGAACCGTCCCGCATCCTGCCTGTCTGTAGGAGTAGATGCTAACATCATTATGTTAGTGGCTGGGAGAGGTTGCGGGAAAAGCATGTGTGAGCACTGGGCCTGAACTCCCGTGTATCTGAGTTGAATACAGCGATTTCCAATGGCCTTCTTCAATCACAATATAGCTAGGTTCCAACTCCCATGTCCGAGTGGGTAGCAGACATCTGCCTCCCATGCATACACACTTCTGAGAGTTGAGCTTATGGCCTGTACCTCCACATCCAGCCTGCTGGTACCCTTGGCTTCTAAAAGGCCTAGGCTCGCTGTTTGACGGAAGTGCTGGGAGAGGTAATTAGAATCACCCGGCACACAAGACTAGTGCCTCCAAGCTCAGTTCAGCGATTTCCTAGTAATTCCTGTGGTAGACTGGTGCTACATACTAAGTTCCATACGTGAGAGGGTAGCTGAACGCCTTGTCCAAAACCATCTTACTTCTGAGAGTTGAGCTCAGCCTCAGTCCCTCACAGTTCCACACTGCCTGCAGAGTGAGTTTCACACGTCTTCACCAGAGACGTTTGCCAGAGGCTTCTGAGACGCAGGGTAACAATGCAGACCTGGAGGGTATCCCCAGGTGCAGTAGACTGGTAATCTTGGAACCTCCTGACTTAGAGTACTGCTACCTTCTCACTGCCATGGGAATGCAGCTAGTTGACAGCTGGCTTCAAGACATCCTTCCCTGTGAGAGCTGAGGACAGGGCAGAACCCTCCCGCATCCTGCCTGACTGTAGGAGTAGCTTCTAACATCCTTATGTTACTGGCTGGGAGAGGTTGCGGGATCAGCATGTGTGAGCACTGGGCCTGAACTCCCGTGTATCTGAGTTGAATACAGCGATTTCCAATGGCCTTCTTCAATCACAGTGTAGCTAGGTTCCAACTCCCATGTCCAAGTGGGTAGCAGACATCTGCCTCCCATGCATACACACTTCTGAGAGTTGAGCTTATGGCCTGTACCTCCACATCCAGCCTGCTGGTAACCTTGGCTTATAAAAGGCCTAGGCTCGCTGTTTGACGGAAGTGCTGGGAGAGGTAATTGGAATCACCCGGCACAGAAGACTAGTGCCTCCAAGCTCAGTTCAGCGATTTCCTAGTAATTCCTGTGGTAGACTGGTGCTACATACTAAGTTCCATACGTGAGAGGGTAGCTGAACGCCTTGTCCAAAACCATCTTACTTCTGAGAGTTGAGCTCAGCCTCAGTCCCTCACAGTTCCACACTGCCTGCAGAGTGAGTTTCGCAGGTCTTCAGCAGAGACGTTTGCCAGAGGCTTCTAAGACGCAGGGTAACAATGCAGACCTGGAGGGTATCCCCAGGTGCAGCAGACTGGTAATCTTGGAACCTCCTGACTCAGAGTACTGCTACCTTCACACTGCCATAGGAATGCAGCTAGTTGACAGCTAGCTGGCTTCAAGACATGCTTCCCTGAGAGAGCTGAGGACAGGGCAGAACCCTCCCGCATGCTGCCTGACTGTAGGAGTAGCTGCTAACATCCTAGTGTTAGTGGCTGGGAGAGGTTGCGGGAAAAGCATGTGTGAGCACTGGGCCTGAACTCCCGTGTATCTGAGTTGAATACAGCGATTTCCAACGGCTTTCCTCAACCAGAGTGTAGCTAGGTTCCAAATCCCATGTACGAGCGGGTAGCAGACATCTGCCTCCCATGCATACACACTTCTGAGAGTTGAGCTTATGGCCTGTACCTCCACATCCAGCCTGCTGGTACCCTTGGCTTCTAAAAGGCCTAGGCTCGCTGTTTGACGGAAGTGCTGGGAGTGGTAATTGGAATCTCCCGGGACACAAGATGAGTGCCTCCAAGCTCAATTCACGATTTCCCAGTATTTCTTGTGGTAGACAGGTGCTACATACTAAGTTCCGTATGTGAGATGGTAGCTGAACGCCTTGTCCAAAAGCATCTTACTTCTGAGAGTTGAGCCCACCCTCAGTCCCTCACAGTTCCACACTGCCTGCAGAGTGAGTTTCACACGTCTTCAAAAGAGACGATTGCCAGAGGCTTCTGAGTACAAGTTAACAATGCAGACCTGGAGGGTATCTCCAGGTGCAGTAGAGTGGTAATCTTGGAACCTCCTGACTCAGAGTACTGCTACCTTCTCACTGCCATAGGAATGCAGCTAGTTGACAGCTGGCTTCAAGACATGCTTCCCTGTGAGAGCTGAGGACAGGGCAGAACCCTCCCGCATTCTGCCTGACTGTAGGAGTAGCTTCTGAGATCCTAAAGTTAGTGGCTGGGAGAGGTTGCGTGAAAAGCATGTGTGAGCACTGGGCCTGAACTCCCGTGTATCTGAGTTGAATACAGCGATTTCCAACGACTTTCCTCAACCAGAGTGTAGCTAGGTTCCAAATCCCATGTACGATCGTGTAGCAGACATCTGCCTCCCATGCATATACACTTCTGAGAGTTGAGCTTATGGCCTGTACCTCCACATCCAGCCTGCTGTTACTCTTGGCTTCTAAAAGGCCTAGGCTCGCTGTTTGACGGAAGTGCTGGGAGAGGTAATTGGAATCACCCGGCACACAAGACTAGTGCCTCCAAGCTCAGTTCAGCGATTTCCTAGTAATTCCTGTGGTAGACTGGTGCTACATACTAAGTTCCATACGTGAGAGGGTAGCTGAACGCCTTGTCCACAACCATCTTACTTCTGAGAGTTGAGCTCACCCTCAGTCCCTCACAGTTCCACACTGCCTGCAGAGTGAGTTTCGCAGGTCTTCAGCAGAGACGTTTGCCAGAGGATTCTGAGACGCAGGGTAACAATGCAGACCTGGAGGGTATCCCCAGGTGCAGTCGACTGGTAATCTTGGAACCTCCTGACTCAGAATACTGCTACCTTCTCACTGCCATAGGAATGCAGCTAGTTGACAGCTAGCTGGCTTCAAGACATGCTTCCCTGAGAGAGCTGAGGACAGGCAGAACCCTCCCGCATGCTGCCTGACTGTAGGAGTAGCTGCTAACATCCTAATTTTAGTGGCTGGGAGAGGTTGCGGGAAAAGCATGTGTGAGCACTGGGCCTGAACTCCCGTGTATCTGAGTTGAATACAGCGATTTCCAACGGCTTTCATCAACCAGAGTGTAGCTAGGTTCCAAATCCCATGTACGAGCGGGTAGCAGACATCTGCCTCCCATGCATACACACTTCTGAGAGTTGAGCTTATGGCCTGTACCTCCGCATCCAGCCTGCTGGTACCCTTGGCTTCTAAAAGGCCTAGGCTCGCTGTTTGACGGAAGTGCTGGGAGAGGTAATTGGAATCTCCCGGCACACAAGACGAGTGCCTCCAAGCTCAATTCACGATTTCCCAGTAATTCTTGTGGTAGACAGGTGCTACATACTAAGTTTCATATGTGAGATGGTAGCTGAACGCCTTGTCCAAAAGTATCTTACTTCTGAGAGTTGAGCCCACCCTCAGTCCCTCACAGTTCCACACTGCCTGCAGAGTGAGTTTCACACGTCTTCACCAGAGACGATTGCCAGAGGCTACTGAGTACAAGTTAACAATGCAGACCTGGACGGTATCTCCAGGTGCAGTAGAGTGGTAATCTTGGAACCTCCTGACTCAGAGTACTGCTACCTTCTCACTGCCATAGGAATGCAGCTAGTTGACAGCTGGCTTCAAGACATGCTTCCCTGTGAGAGCTGAGGACAGGGCAGAACCCTCCCGCATCCTGCCTGACTGTAGGAGTAGCTGCTAACATCCTTATGTTAGTGGCTGGGAGAGGTTGCGGGAAAAGCATGTGTGAGCACTGGGCCTGAACTCCCGTGTATCTGAGTTGAATACAGCGATTTCCAATGGCCTTCTTCAATCACAATATAGCTAGGTTCCAACTCCCATGTCTGAGTGGGTAGCAGACATCTGCTTCCCATGCATACACACTTCTGAGAGTTGAGCTTATGGCCTGTACCTCCACATCCAGCCTGCTGGTACCCTTGGCTTCTAAAAGGCCCTAGGCTCGCATGTTGACGGAAGTGCTGGGAGAGGTAATTGGAATCTCCCGGCACACAAGACTAGTGCCTCCAAGCTCAATTCACGATTTCCCAGTAATTCTTGTGGTAGACAGGCGGTATATACTAAGTTCCATATGTGAGAAGGTAGCTGAACGCCTTGTCCAAAAGCCTCTTACTTCTGAGAGTTGAGCTCACCCTCAGTCCCTCACAGTTCCACACTGTCTGCAGAGTTAGTTTCACACGTCTTCACCAGAGACGATTGCCAGAGGCTACTGAGTACAAGTTAACAATGCAGACCTGGAGGGTATCTCCAGGTGCAGTAGAGTGGTAATCTTGGAACCTCCTGACTCAGAGTACTGCTACCTTCTCACTGCCATAGGAATGCAGCTAGTTGACAGCTGGCTTCAAGACATGCTTCCCTGTGAGAGCTGAGGACAGGGCAGAACCCTCCCGCATCCTGCCTGACTGTAGGAGTAGCTACTAACATCCTTATGTTAGTGGCTGGGAGAGTTTGCGGGAAAAGCATGTGTGAGCACTGGGCCTGAACTCCCGTGTATCTGAGTTGAATACAGCGATTTCCAATGGCCTTCTTCAATCACAATATAGCTAGGTTCCAACTCCCATGTCTGAGTGGGTAGCAGACATCTGCTTCCCATGCATACAAACTTCTGAGAGTTGAGCTTATGGCCTGTACCTCCACATCCAGCCTGCTGGTACCCTTGGCTTCTAAAACGCCTAGGCTCGCTGTTTGACGGAAGTGCTGGGAGAGGTAATTGGAATATCCCGGCACACAAGTCGAGTGCCTCCAAGCTCAATTCACGATTTCCCAGTAATTCTTGTGGTAGACAGGTGCTACATACTAAGTTCCATATGTGAGATGGTAGCTGAACGCCTTGTCCAAAAGCATCTTACTTCTGAGAGTTGAGCACACCCTCAGTCCCTCACACTTCCACACTGCCTGCAGAGTGAGTTTCACACGTCTTCACCAGAGACGATTGCCAGAGGCTCTGAGTACAAGTTAACAATGCAGACCTGGAGGGTATCTCCAGGTGCAGTAGAGTGGTAATCTTGGAACCTCCTGACTCAGAGTACTGCTACCTTCTCACTGCCATAGGAATGCAGCTAGTTGACAGCGGGCTTCAAGACATGCTTCCCTGTGAGAGCTGAGGACAGGGCAGAACCCTCCCGCATCCTGCCTGACTGTAGGAGTAGCTGCTAACATCCTTATGTTAGTGGATGGGAGAGGTTGCGGGAAAAGCATGTGTGAGCACTGGGCCTGAACTCCCGTGTACCTGAGTTGAATACAGCGATTTCCAATGGCCTTCTTCAATCACAGTGTAGCTAGGTTCCAACTCCCATGTCCGAGTGGGTAGCAGACATCTGCCTCCCATGCATACACACTTCTGAGAGTTGAGCTTATGGCCTGTACCTCCTAATGCAGCCTGCTGGTACCCTTGGCTTCTAAAAGGCCTAGGCTCGCTGTTTGACGGAAGTGCTGGGAGAGGTAATTGGAATCACCCGGCACTCAAGACTAGTGCCTCCAAGCTCAGTTCAGCGATTTCCTAGTAATTCCTGTGGTAGACTGGTGCTACATACTAAGTTCCATACGTGAGAGGGTAGCTGAACGCCTTGTCCAAAACCATCTTACGTCTGAGAGTTGAGCTCACCCTCAGTCCCTCACAGTTCCACACTGCCTGCAGAGTGAGTTTCGCAGGTCTTCAGCAGAGACGTTTGCCAGAGGCTTCTGAGACGCAGGGTAACAATGCAGACCTGGAGGGTATCCCCAGGTGCAGTCGACTGGTAATCTTGGAACCTCCTGACTCAGAATACTGCTACCTTCTCACTGCCATAGGAATGCAGCTAGTTGACAGCTAGCTGGCTTCAAGACATGCTTCCCTGAGAGAGCTGAGGACAGGGCAAACCTCCCGCATTCCTCAAGTCTGTTTACATTTTGATATGGGGCCTCAAGGGCAGTGAGATCTTTTCTAATAGGGGCTTTCTGCCGTTGGCCTGGGCTCAGTTTATTCTATTGTGGGGTGCTGTGTCCAGACAATGAGCAATCAGGAGAAATGACGGAGTGAATCCCTTCTCAGGGGGCATCACGAGAAAAATAATGAGACTGTACCAAAGAAGCACAAACATGACACTGAGTCACCACTAGGCTCTGGGAGGCCGTCCGGACTCATTGGTTGGAGCCTCATCTTGTGAAAATATCCGCAGTTCCTGAAGCCACACCTCATTTCAATGTCATTCCTGTCAAGTCATGTTGGCAGATCCTATACATAGGAAAAAAAAACAAAAACAAAACATCCATCCGCCCCACAAATGACCCCGGAGAGCAATCAGTATTGGAGAAGCAGGACAGAGCGGGACACAGCACTTTCCTATTTCAAACGATGTCACAGGGATCCCTGGGTGACGCAGCGGTTTGGCACCGCCTTGGCCAGGGCGCGAACCTGGAGACCCAGGATCGAATCACGTTGGGCTCCCGGTGCATGGAGCTTGCTTCTTCCTCTGCCTGGTCTCTGCCTCTCTCTCTGACTATCATAAGTAAATTAAAAAATTTAAAAAAATTAAAAAAAATAATAAAACAAATGATGTCACAGAGACAAAGGATAACGCAGTTTTGTCTTCGGGACTCCGCCTGGCTGTTGGGGTAGAGCATCCGACTCTTGACCTCACCTCCGGTCCTGATCTCGGGGCCATGAGTTCTAGCCCGGGGATGGTCCATGACGAGGCCTGATGCCTACTTAAACCAGACCCAGAGGGTGGTCCAGCATAAAGTGAAGGAGCAGAACAGAGAGTCCAGAAGGAACGTGCCTGATACAACTGATTTTTTAACTTAATTTAATTTAAACCCAATTATTTTTTTAAATTTTTTTTTTTATTATTGATAGTCACACAGAGAGAGAGAGAGAGAGAGAGAGGCAGAGACACGCAGGAGGGAAGATAGGCTCCATGCACCGGAGCCTGACGTGGGATTCGATCCGGGTCTCCAGGACGCGCCCTGGGCCAAAGGCAGGCGCCAAACCGCTGCGCCACCCAGGGATCCCTAAACCCAATTAATTAATGTATAGTGTATTATACTTTAAGGGAAGAATTCAGGATTTCACAGTTGGAGCTAACAGCAGTCCTCGTGACAATCAGTGCTCTCCTTCATGCTGGTCCCTGTTATCCCTCCCCGTCCCTCCCTTGGCAGCGACACTCAGTTTGTTTTCCTATATATAGAGTCTGTTCCCTGTATCTGTTTCATTTATTGTTTTTCCTTCCCTTCACAGATGTCATCGCTTTGCTTCTTTAATTCCACCTATGAATGACACCACAGGACATTCTCTTTTCGACTGACCTATTTCACTTAAGATGATCCCTCTAGTTCTATCCACGTCATTGCAAATGGCAAGATTTCCTCTCTTTGATAGCTGAGTACCATTCCTTCTCTATGACCATCATCTATTCCCATCCTCTTTATCCATCATCTGGCAGAGGGCACCGAGGGTCCTCCCTCAGTGTGACTATATGTGGACACGGCTGCTGTGGACATTGGGGTGCTTGTCCCGAGTCTCACTGCATCTGTATCTTCGGTGTGAGCTCCAGGCCGTTAGACATGCTGGTTGCAGGGGCTCTATTTGTAACTTCCTGAGGGCCTCCAACTGTTTCAGGGCGGCTGCACCAGCCCGCTGTCCCACCCACAGTGGAAGGGGTTGAGTGAGTTTACAGGATGTGTAAAAGTCGGTCCACATTTCATTTCGTGTCCTTTGGGCTCAATCCTTCTCCTTAAGTATTTTTGAGGAAACCGGGTTGGGCTCCTTTTCAGTGATGAGATGTTTCCGAAGCTAACAGGTCCCAGCTGGAGCCTGGAAGGAGGCAGAGGTGGGCCCGGGGATGGGCACGTGCCTCCTGCACAGCCTCCTGTAGCCATCTGAGCGTCCCGCAGGGGGCGCCCGAGCCCAGGCACTGCACAGGGGGGACGCATGTGCAGTAGGCTCCTCTATGCCTCCAGTAACAGGAGCCAGCCTGTGCTGGGGAGGCCTGAGGAAGACGGGGGGAACATCCACGCTGATGAGCCACAGCCTCCTCAGAGCATGTGGGGAGTCTTCAGGGGGATATTGCTCAGCGTTCACGCTGACAGGAGTCCCAGTCTCCTCAGGACACACGGTGTGAAGCTTCAGGAAGATGTGGGTCCACATCCATCCTGACAGGAGCCCTGGACCATTCAGGACCTCCCGGGAGGTTCAGGAAATAGTTGGCCCGCACCCACCCTGACAGGAGCTCCTGGCCTGCCTCAGGACCTGTGGGAGGATTCAGTAAGATGTGGGCCCGCATCCACGCTGACAGGAGCCCGGGCCACCTCAGGACAGCGGGGAGGCTTCTGAAACATGTGGCGCCGCGACCACTCTGGCAGGAGCTAACGGGCCCCTCAGGACATAAGTTGAGTCTTCTGGAAGCTGGGGGTGCATCCACAGTGACAGGAGCCCCGGCCAGCTCAGAACCTGCAGTGACGCTGGGAGGACATGGGGCCATGTCCACACAACACGGACGCTGATGTCCTCAGGACCCCCGGTGTAGACTACGGGAAATATTGGGATGTGTCCATGCGGACAGAAGACCCCAGCCTTGTCAGAGCCTGTGGTGAGGCCTAAGAAAAGGGATGACGAATCCACACTGACAGGAGTCTCTGGCCTCCTCAGGACACACTGTGAACAATTGGATGATTGGGGCTATTTCCATTCTGACAGGAGCCCCAGCCTCTCAGGTCTTATGGTGAAGGCTGAGGAAATTCTGGGGCACATCAAGACTGAGAGGACCCCGTCTCCTCAGGACCTGCACTCTGGCTTCGGGACACATGGGGCTGCGTCTAGGCTGACAGGAACCCACAGCCTCTCAGGACTTGCGGTGAGTTTTCAGGGGACATGGCACATGTCCAGGCTGACAGGAGACCCCGGCCTCCTGAGAACCTGCTGTGAGGCTTCCAAAGGATGTGAGGCATACTCCACAGTGACAGGAGACCTCTCGTACTCAGGACCCGTGACTATGACTCTGGAACTGGGAGCACGTCCGCACTCACAGGAGCCCCGGCTCCCAGGACCCCTGGAGGACACTGGAGGCGCCGTTGTGGGCCTCATCCATGTCAGAAGGGACTCCTCAGAAACATAGGGTAAGTGAATGGTGAGAATGAATGGTACTCAGGGGAGGGGAGGCGTTTGTGGTTAGGGTTAGGTTACATGTTAGGGGTTAGTTATTACTGCTATGGTTATGGATTAGAGGTTTAGGATGAGGGATAAGGGTAAGAGTCAGTGGTTAGGAGTTACAAAGGGGGTTGGGTTAAGGGATAGGAGTTAGAGTTAGGGTTAGGGTTTAGACTTAGGGATTATGGCAGGAGGTTAGGAGGTTGGGGTTGGGTTATGGGTAGAGTAGTGTTGGCTAGATTTGCGTAGGGTTACGGGTTAGGGTGTGAGTTAGGGTTAGTGTTTAGGGTTAGGGGTTAAAGTTTAAAGTTAGGGCTAGGTTAGGGTTAGGGTGAGGGTTAGGTTAGGATGGGGTTAGGGCTAGGGTTAGATTAGTGTTTGTTTAGGGGTTAGGGTTAGGGTCAGGTCAGCGTCAGGGTACGGTTTTAGAAAAGGGTAAGAGAGGGTTAGGCAGTGGGTTAGGGATTAGTTTTAGGGTACAGGTTAGTGTGCAGTTTTGGGTATGAGATAATATTGGGTATTATACGGTTAGGGTTAGTGTACAGGTAAGGTTAGGATTAGGAATTGAGTTACATTAAATAAGGTTAGGGTTAGAGGTTAGGGTTAGGGTTAGATTTAAGGTAAGGGTCAGGGTTAAGGGTTTAAAATAGGTTTAAGAGTTAGGGTGAAGGCTGGCAGGAAGGTTCAGTGAAGTGTTTCGGTTTGGGGTTTGTGTTGGTTTTTTATAGTGATAGTTCTTGTTAAGGATTACCTTAACATTATGCTTAAGTGTATGGTTAGGGTTATGTCTGTGTATGGTTAGAGTTTGGTTTGGCATGTGCCTGCACTGGACTCCTAGCATCTGGGCAGTTAGTTTTATGCCCTCTATTTAGGTTTTAGGTTCAAAGATAGCCTGACCACCAAGTAAGTGCCTCCCCAGAGAATCAAAATCCAGGCTTCTGGGGGTGAGAATAGGATGGCAGGCTTCTCTGAGCTGAGCTAAGGAGGGGATTTGTGGCTCTAAAGACTGTTTGATTTCAGTTGCCTTTCTGATTTATCTCTTGTGTGCACATGTTTAATCTATACTACTAATTATTATTAAAGTTTACTTGAATCCTCTTTGTAAACAAGTATGATATAGTTTCAGGTGTTACCACTAGTGATTCAATCCTTGAATACAACGCCTGTACTGGTGCAGAGTGACTCCACTATCCCATCCCTGATCCCATCCCCCCACCTTCCTCTGGTATTTTAGTTTATTCTCTGTGACTATGAGGTGTTTTTTTTGTTGCTTCTCTCATCCCCCCCTTGCCCCTTGCAGTTTGTTGGTTTCTTAAAATTCACATGTGAATGCCATTTATGGTATTTGGTATCTATCTTTCTCTGACTGAGTTCATTTAGCATAAGTCTCTTCCACTTCTCCCACGTCATTGAAATGGCTTCATTTATCCCCTCTGATGATCGAGTGATGTTCAGTGGTATATTACCACATCGTTTGGCCCATTCATCTGTCGATGGACATGGGCTGTAACAAGTTTTGCTGTTGTGATAATGCTTTACCACACTGGCTGCGGTGTTCCTCTTCAAATATACTAAAATACTTTTGTATCCTCGGGGTAAATACCTAGCTGTGCAATTTTGGAATGTAGGTAGCTCTATTTTAACTATTTTTTTAAAAAATTTTTGTGATAGTCACAGAGGGAGAGGCAGAGACACAGGCAGAGGGAGAAGCAGGCTACATGCACTGGGAGCCCGATGTGGGATCGATCCCGGGTCTCCAGGATCACGCCCTGGGCAAAAGCAGGCGCCAAACCGCTGCGCACCCAGGGATCCCCTATTTTTAACTTCCGAGGACCTCCAGACGTTTTCACAGTGGCTGCACCTTATTTATGTATTCATGAGAGACACAGAGAGTCAGAGTTATAGGCAGAGGGAAAATGGGGCAGCATGGAGGGAGCCTGATGTGGGATGTGATTTCCCAGGATCATGACATGAGCCAAAGCAGATGCTCAAACACTGAGGCACCAAGGTGCCTTGTTGATTCAATTTATTTGCTAGTTTGGGTTGTGTTCATATTTTCTATTTCTTCCTATTTCAGTTTGCTCATTTGCACATTTCTAGGGATTTGTCATTTCTTCCAGGACTCCAGTGTTGTTAGCATATCATCTTTCATAGTATTCCCTTATAATTGTCTAATTTTGCTGGTGTTGATTGTGATCTCTCTCTCTCATTGTGATTTTATTATGAGTCTTTTCTCTTTCTCGTGTGATAAGGTGGCTAAGGCTTGATCCATTTTATTAATTATTTGAAGAACCGGCTCTTAGTTTCTTTATTCCATTTTACTGTTTGTTTTTTCTGCATTCTTTATTTTCTCTCATCTTTTTTTCCCTTCTTCGTAGGCTTAGGCTTTGTTGCTATTCCTTTTCCAGCTATAGGGCGTAGGGTTAGGTTTTGTATTGGAGACTTCTTGTTCTTGAGATAGGCTGTATTGCTATGTACTTCCCTCTTAGGATGCCTTGCAACATCCAGAGATTTGGAGAAACGTTTTCTTTTTCATTTGTTTTAATTTGATCTTTAATTTCCTGGTTGCTCCATTCATTCTCTAGTAGGAAGTTCATAATCTCCACGTATTTTTGGTCTGTCCAATTTTTTTTCTTACTGTCGACTTCGAGTTTCATAGAGTCATGGTCCGAAAAAGTTACAGGGTGTGATATCAACCTTCTTGTACCTGTTGTACCTGTTGAGGGTGATTTGGGCCATGATGATCTGTTCTGGAGAATGTCCCATGTGCACTTGAAAGTAATGTGCATTCTGCTTAGGTTAAAATGTCAGACTATATCTGTTGAGTCCCCGTGGTCCAGTGTGTCAAGGCTATTGTTCCCTGTTGATTTTCTGCTAGACGATCGGTCCATTGCCATAAGTGAGTGGGTGTTAAAATCCCCTGTCATTGTATTATATCAGTGAGTTCCTGTACGTTGGTGTTAATTGTTTTCTATATTATGTACTTCCAGTTGGAGCATAAATATTAGTGTTTAACTTTTTAATAAAATTATTTTTTATTGGGTTCAATTACCAACAATCAGAATAACACCCAGTGCTCATCCTGACAAGGGGACCCCTCAGTACCCTTCACCCCATTCACCTGGCACCCCTGCCCCCTCCCCTTCCAGCATCCCTTGTTCCTTTTTCAGAGTTAGGAGTCTTTATCTTCTGTCTCCGTTTCTGATATTCCCACACGTTTTCTTCTCCATTCCCTATATTCCCTTGACATGTTATTTATATTAACCAATTGAATGAGAACATACGTTTGCCTTCTCCGATTGACTTACTTCACTCAGCATAATACCCTCCAGTTCCATCCACGTTGAAGCAAATGGTGGGTATTTGTCGTTTCTAATGGATGAATAATATTCCATTGTATACAAAACCACATCTCTTTATCCATTATCTTTCGATGGACACCAGGCTCCATCCACAGTTTCGGTATTGTGGACATTCTTGCTAAAAACATCGGGGTGCAGCGTGTCCCGGCATTGTCATAGCATCCGTATGTTGGGGTAAATTCCCCAACAGTGCAATTGCTGGGTCAATAGGGGCAGGTCTATTTTTAAACTTTGAGGAAACTCCACACAGTTTTCCAGAGTGGCTGCACGACACATTGCAACCAACAGTGTAAGAGGTTCCTTTCTCCGCATTCTCTCCAAACATTTGTGGTTCTACCTTGTTCATTTTCCCCATGCTCATGGTGTGAGGTGGTGGATCTCATTGTGGTTTTGATTTTGTATTTCCCTGAGGCAAGTGAGAGCAGCAGCATTTCTCATGTGATGTGGCCACTGTCTATGTCTTTGTCTGTGAGATTTCCATTCATGTCTTTTGCCCATTTCATGATTGGTGTGTTGTTCTTTGTGTATTTTTTTTTTTAAGAAGTTTTATAGATCTAGGAAACTAGCCCTTATCTGATACGTCATTGTGTAAATTTTCTCCCATTCTGTAGGTTGTTCTTTAGTTTGTTGACTATATTTTTGCGTGCAAAAGCTTCTTATCTTGATGAGTACAATAGTCATTTTGCTTTGTTTCTTTTGCCTTTGTGGATGAATCTTCAAGAATTTACGGAGGCCGAGTTCAAAAAGGGTGTGTGCCTGTTCTCCTCTAGGGTTTTGATGGACTCTGTGTCTACATTAGATCCTTTCTCCATTTTGAGTTTATCTTTGTGTTGGTGAAAGAGAGTGGTCTAGTTTCATTCTTCTGCATGTGGATGTCCAATTTTTACCACCATCTATGAAGAGATGTCTTTCTCAAGTATAGTCTTTCTCTTTTATCGAATATTAGTTGACCATAAAGTTCTAGGTCACTTCTGTGTTCTCTATTCGTTCCATTGATCTATGAGTCTGTTTTTGTGCCAGTTCCACACTGTCTTGATGACCACAACTTTTAATACATCCTGAAATCTGCCATTGTGATGTCCCAGATATGGTTTCCTTTTTTTAAAATTCCCCTGGCTATCGGGGTCTCTCTATTCCACACAAATCTGAAATAATTTGTTCTAATCTCTGAAAATCCATAGTATTTGGAAGGGATTGCATTAAACGTGTTACATGCCTTGCGTAACATGACCTTTCACAATATTAATTCTGCCAATCCATGAGCATGGTAATATTTCGATCTCTTGGGTCTTCCTCAATTTCTTTCAGAAGCGTTCTATAGTGTTTAGGGTTGGATCCTTTACCTCTCGGTAGGTATTCCTAGGTATCTTATCCTTCTGGGGTGCAATTCTAAATGAGATTGACTCCTAAATTCTTCTTCTTCAGCCTATTGTTTGTGTATATAAATGCCATTGATTTTGCATTGGTTGGTGTATCCTGCAATGCTCCAAATTGCTGTATGTGTTCTAGCAATCTTGGGCGTGGAGGCTTTTGGGTTTTCTAGGTAGAGTTATCTCATCGGTTGGAAGAGGAGAGTTGATACTTTTAGCCAATTGAATGCCTTTAATGTCTTTTTTTGTCTGATGCTGAGGCTAGGACTCCAGTACTATTTGAATAGGAGTGGTGAGAGTGGGCATCCTCTTGTTCCTTATCTTAGGGGAAAGGCTCCAGTGCTTCCCATTGAGAATGATATTATGTTGTGGGTTTTCGTAGATGGCCTTTAAGATGTCGAGGAATGTCCGCTCCCTATGCTCTGAGGGTTTCGATGCGCGATGAATGTCTATTTTGTCAAATGTATTCTTTGCATCTAATGAGAGGATCATATGCTTCTTGGTTTTCTTCTTGGTGATATGATGAATCACATGATTGTTTTGACTAGTGTTGAACCAGCTTGTGTCCCTGGGATAAAACCTACTCGTTCAGTGTGAAGAATTTTCTTAATGTACTGTGGATTCCTATGGCTAGATCTTGTTGAGAATTTTGCATCCATGCTCATCGGGATATGGTCTGTATTCTCTCTTTTTGGTGGGGTCTTTGTCTGGTTTTGGAATAAGGTGATGCTGGCCTCATGGAACGAATTTGGGAAGTACTCCATCTCTTCTATCTTTACAACAGCTTAGTAGGATAGGTATGGTTTCTTCTTTAAAACGTTTGATAGAATTACCCTGGGAAGCCATCTGGCCTGGTCTTTGGTGTCTGGGGTTTTGGATGACTGCTTGAATTTCCTCTTTGCTTATGGCGCTGTTCAGGTTTCTATTCTTCCTCTCCGTTTTGGTAGTTTCTACTTTCCAGGAATGCGTCCATTCCTTTCTTCTAGATTGCCTTAATTGTGGGGCATATGGCTGTTCATAATATGTTTTTAAATAATTGTGTATTTCCTTGGTGTTGTAGTGATCTTCCGTTCTATTCATGATAGTATTAATTTGAAATCTTTCTCTCTTCTTTTAAAAGGCTGGCTAATGGTTTATGTATCTTATTATCAGTTCAAAGACCAACTCCTGGTTTTGTGATCTGTTCTACAGTTCTTCTGTCTCGATTTCGGTTGAGTTCTGCTCGATCTTAATAAACTCTCTCCTTGCTGGGTGTAGGATCTATCTGCGTTTTTCCCTAGATAGTTTATGTGTAAGGGACCTTTGTATTCGAGTTCTTTTCAGTTTTGAGGAGCTTCTATGTGATGTATTTCCCCTAGGACTGCTTGTGCTGCATTCCAAAGATTGGTGAAGCGGTTGTATCTTCATACTTCTCATCAGTTCCATGAATCTTTTTTTAATAAATTAAGTTTTATTTGTGTTCATTTACAGCAACATAACATAATAACAGCACAGTGCTCATCAATGTCAAGTGCCCCCTCAGTGTCAGAACAATTCTCCCCCACACCCGCCTCCTACCCTTCTACCACCCTAGTCTTTCCCAGTTAGTGTCTATTATGTCTGGCTCCAATTCTCTGTGGAATCGGTGTTCCTGACTCACGTGTACTGAGTTGAATACAGCGATTTCCAAAGACCTCAATCAGAGTGTAGCTAGGTCCAACTCCATGTACGATGGGTAGCAGACATTGGCCTCCCATGATACACATTTGAGAGTTGAGCTTATGGCCTGTACCTCACATCCAGCCTGCGGTACCCTTCGCTTCTAAAAGGCCTAGGCTGGCTTGACGGAAGTGTTGGGAGAGGTAATTGAATCTCCGGCACACAAGAACTAGTGCCTCCAAGCTCAATCCAGCGATTTCTAGTAATTCCTGTGGTGACGGTGTGCTACATACTAAGTTCATATGTGAGAAGGTAGTTGAACGCCTTGTCCAAAGCATCTTACTCTGAGATGAGCTCACACCTCAGTCCCCACAGTTCCACCATGCCTGCAGAGTGAGTTTCGCAGTCTTCACCAGAGACGTTTGCCAAAGGCTTGTGAGACCGAATTAACAATGCAGACCTGGAGTTATCTCCAGGTGCAGAAGGGTAATCTTGGAACTCCTGACTCAGAATACTGCTACCTTCTCACTGCCATAAGAACAGCAGTGTAGAGTGGCTTTAGGCATGCTTCCCTGTGAGAGCTGAGTCAGTGCAGAACCCTCCCGCATCCTGCCTGACTGTAGACTAGCTGCAATCCTTATGTTAGGTGCTGGAGAGGTTGGGGAATAGCAGTGTAGCATTGGGCTGAACTCACGTGTATCTGAGTTGAATACGCGTTTTCCAAGGCTTCTTCAATCAAGGTGTAGCTAGGTTCCAATCCCATGTCGAAGTGGGTAGCAGACAATCTGCTCCCATGCATACACTTCTGAGAGTTGAGCTTATGGCCTGTACCTCACATCTGCCTGCAGGTACCCTCGCTTCTAAAAGGCCTGGACTGCTGGTGACGGAAGGTTGGAGAGGTAATTGGAGTCTCCAGGCACACAAGACTAGTGCCTCCAGCTCAATCCAGGATTCTAGTAATCTTGTAGACGGTGCTACATACTAAGTTTCCTATGTGAGAAGGTAGCTGAACGCCTTGTCAAAAGATCTTACTTCTGAGAGTTGAGTCACCCTCAGTCCCTCAAGTTCCACACGCCCTGCGAGTGAGTTTCGCACGTCTCTCACAGAGAGTTTGCCAAGCTTTGTGAACGCAACTTAACATGCAGACCGGACAGGTATCTCCAGGTGCAGTAGAGATGGTAATCTTGGAACCTCCTGATCACAATACTGCTACTTCTCACTGCCATAAGAACGCGCTAGTTGAGAGTGGCTTCAGGCATGCTTTCCCTGTGAGAGCTGAGGCAGGGCAGAACCCTCCCGCATCCGGCCCTGATGTAGATAGTGCTAACATCCTATGTTAGGTGCTGGGAGAGGTTGGGGGAAAGCATGTGTAGCATTGGGCCTGAACTCACGTGTATCTGAGTTGAATACAGGCGTTTCCAAGGCCTTCTCAATCAGAGTGTAGCTAGGTTCCAACTCCCTATGTAGTGGGTGCAGACATTCGCATCCCATGCATACTTCTGAGGTTGAGCTCAGGCCTGTACCTCCACATCCGTTGCAGATTCCTTCGCTTCTAAAAGGCCTAGACGCTGCGTGACGGAAGTGTTGGAGAGGTAATTGAGTCTAGGCACACAAGACTAGTGCCTCCAAGCTCAATCCGCGATTTCCTAGTAATTCCTGTGGTAGACTGGTTACATACTAAGTTCCATATGTGAGAAGGTAGCTGAACGCTTGTCAAAAGACTACTTCTGAGAGTTGAGTCACCCTCAGTCCCTCACAGTTCCACACTGCCTGCAGAGTGAGTTTCGCACGTCTTCACCAGAGTTGCCAAAGCTTCTGAGACGCAACTTAACAATGCAGACCGGAGGTATCTCCAGGTGCAGTAGAGTGGTGTAATCTTGGAACCTCCTGCTCACAATACTGCTACTTTCCACTGCCATAAAAACGCAGCTAGGTGAAGAGCTGGTTCTAGGCATGCTTCCCTGTGAAGCTGAGAGGCAGAACCCTCCCGCATTCCTGTGATGTAGACGTAGTGTAACATCCTATGTTAGGTGCTGGGAGAGGTTGGGGAATAGCATGTGTAGCATTGGGCCTGAACTCACGTGTATCTGAGTTGAATACAGCGTTTTCAAAGGCCTTCTTCAATCAGAGTGTAGCTAGGTTCAACTCCATGTCCGAGTGGGTTAGCAGATCTGCCTCCCATGCATACACCTTCTGAGAGTTGAGCTTATGGCCTTACCTCTCACAACTGCCTGCAGGTACTTCGCTTCTGAAAGGCCTAGGCTGCTGGTGACGGAGTTGGGTTGGAGAGGTAATTGAGTCTCCAGGCACACAAGACTAGTGCCTCCAAGCTCAATCCAGCGATTTCCTAGTAATTCCTGTTGTGACTGGTGCTACATACTAAGTTCCATATGTGAGAAGGTGCTGAACGCCTTGTCCAAAACATCTTACTTCTGAGAGTTGAGGTCACCCTCAGTCCCTCACAGTTCCACCCTGCTCAGAGTGAGTTTCGCACGTCTTCACCAGAGACGTTTGCAAGAATTTGAGACATCTAACAATGCAGACCTGGAGGTATCTCCAGGTGCAGTAGAGTGGTAATCTTGGAACCTCCTGACTCAGATACTGCTACTTCTCAGCCATAAGAAGCAGCTAGTTGAGAGCGGCTATGGCATGCTCCCTGTGAGAGCTGGTAGGGACAGAACCTCCCGCTCCCTGCCTGAGTGTAGACTAACGCTAACATCCTTATGTTAGTGCTGGGAGAGGTTGGGGAAATAGCAGTGTCGCATGGGCCTGAACTCGTGTATCTGAGTTGAATACACGTTTTCCAACGGCCTCTCTCAATCAGAGTGTAGCTAGTTCCATCCCATTACTAGGGGTTGCAGACAAGCCTCCCATCTATTCTGAGAGTTGAGACTTACGGCGACTCCCAATCTGCCTGCAGTACCCTGGCTTCTAAAAGGCCTAGCGTGCTTGACGGAAGTGTTGGGAGAGGTATGGAATCTCCAGGCACACAAGACTAGTGCCAAGCTCAATCCACGATTTCCTAGTAATTCCTGTGGTAGATGTGCTACTATAAGTTCCATATGTGAGAAGGTAGCTGAACCCTGTCCAAAGCATCTTACTTCTGAGAGTGAGCTACCCTCAGTCCCTCACCGTTCACACTGCCTGCAGAGTGAGTTTCCACGTCTTCACCAGAGAGTTTGCCAAAGGCTTGTGAGACGCACTTAAACATGCAGACCTGGACGGTATATCCAGGTGCAGTAGAGTGGTAATCTTGGAACTCCTGACTCAATACTGCTACTTCTCACTGCATAGAAACGCAGCTAGTTGAGAGCGGCTTCTAGGCATGCTTCCCTGTGGAGCTGAGGTCAGGCAGAACACCTCCCGCATCCTGCCTGACTGTAGTAGCTGCAACATCCTTAGTGTTAGTGCTGGAGAGGGTTGGGGAATAGCATGTGTAGCATTGGCCTAACTACGTGTATCTGAGTTGATACAGCGATTTTCCAATGCCTTCTTCAATCAGAGTGTAGCTAGGTTCCAATCCCACGTCCGAGTGGGTAGCAGACATCTGCTCCCATGCATACACTTCTGAGAGTTGAGCTTATGGCCTGTACCTCCACAACGCCTGAGGTGCCCTTGCTTCTAAAAGCCTAGTGCTGGGAAGGAAGGCTGAGAGTAATTGGAGTCTCCAGGCACACAAGACTAGTGCCTCCAACTCAAATCCAGCGATTTCCTAGTAATTCCTGTGGTAGCTGGTGCTACCAAGTTCCATATGTGAAGGTAGCTGAACGCCTTGTCCAAAAGCATCTTACTTCTGAGAGTAGCTCACCCTCAGTCCCTCACAGTTCCAACTGCTGCAGAGTGAGTTTCGCAGCTCACCAGAGACGATTTGCCAAAGGCTTGTGAGTACGGAACTTAACAATGCAGACTGGAGGTATCTCCAGGTGCAGTAGAGTGGTAACTTGGAACTCCTGACCAGAATACTGCTACCTTTTTATAGTTTAATTTATTATGAGTAGCTTACAGAGAGAGAGAGAGGGGCAGAGAGAGACACAGGCAGAGGGAGAAGAAGCAGGCTTCCATGCCACCGGGAGCCCGATGTGGGATTTCGATCCGGGTATCCGCGGGATGCGCCCTGGGCCAACACGAAGGCTGTAGCTATCCAAACCGCTGAACGCCACCAGGGATCACCATAATCTGGCAGTTCAAAGGCACACAAGAGTCTGCCTCCAAGCTCAATCCAGCGACTTTCAAGAATTCCTGGGTAGCCTCGTGCTACAACTGCCTGCAGAGTGAGTTTCGCACGTCTTCACCAGGAGAGTGCCAAAGACTTGTGAGAGCAACTTACAATGCAGACCGGAGGTATCTCCAGTGCAGTAGAGTGGTAATCTTGGAACCTCCTGACTCAGAAATACTGCTACCTTCTCACTGCCATAGGAAGCAGCTAGGGGAGCATGGCTTATAGCATGCTTCTGTGAGACTGAGGACAGGGCAGAACCCCCCGCATCCTGCCTGGTGTAGACGTAGCTGCTAACATCCTTATGTGGTTTTGGAGAGTTGGGGGAATAGCATGTGTCAGCATTGGGCCTGAACTCACGTGTATCGAGTTGAATACAGCGTTTTCCAATGGCTCTTCAATCAGAGTGTAGCTCAGGTTCCAAATCCCATGTACAGTGGGTGGCAGACATCTGCCTCCCATCTTACTTCTGAGAGTTGAGCTTATGGCCTGACCTCCACATCCTGCCTGCGGTACCCTTCGCTTCAAAAGGCCTAAGCCTGCTGGTGACGAAGTGTTGGAGAGTAATTGGAATCTCAGGCACACAAGACTATGGCCTCCAACTATAATTCAGCGATTCCTATAATTCTGTGGTAGACGTGGCTCATACTAAGTTCCATATGTGAGAAGGTAGCTGAACGCCTTGTCCAAAGCATCTTACTTCTGAGAGTTGAGTCAACCCTCAGTCCCTCACAGTCCACACTGCCTGCAGAGTGAGTTTCGCAGCTCTTCACCAGAAGACGTTTGCCAAAGTTTGTAGACGCACTTAACAATGCAGACCTGGAGGGTATCCCGGTGCAGTCAGTAGAGTGGTAATCTTGGAACCTCCTGACTCAGATAAATGCTACCTTTCACTGCATAGGAACGCAGCTAGTTGAGAGTCTGGCTTACATGCCTCCCTGTGAGAGCTGAGGAGGGCAGAACCCTCCCGCATCCTGCCTGATGTAGATATGCGTAACATCTTATGTTAGGGCTGGGAGAGGTTGGGAAAGCTTGGTGTAGCACTGGGCTGAACTCCGTGTATCTGAGTTGAATACAGCGTTTTCCACGGCCTTCTTCCAATCAGAGTGTAGCTGGTTCCAACTCCATGTTAGGGGTGCAGACATCTGCCTCCCATGCATACACACTTCTGAGAGTTGAGCTTATGGCCTGTACTCCACATCCTGCCTGCGTGTACTTGCTTCAAAAGGCCTAGCCTGTTGCGGATGGAAGTGTTGGGAGATGTAATGGAGTCTCCAAGGCACACAAGACTAGTGCCTCCAATCAATTCAGCGATTTCTAGTAATCGTGTGTAGACTGGTGCTACATATAAGTTCCATTGTGAGAAGGTAGCTGAACGCCTGTCCAAAAGCATCTTACTTCTGAGAGTGAGCTCCCCCTCAGTCCTACAGTTCCACACTGCCTGCAGAGTGAGTTTCATGTGCTCACCGAGGTTGCAAAGGACTTTGAGACCAGCCAACTAACAATGCAGATCGGAGGTATCCCTGGGCCGTAGAGTGGTAATCTTGGAACCTCCTGACTCAAATACGCTACTTCTCACTCCATAGGAATGCAGCTAGTGAAGCTGGCTTCAAGCATCTTCCCTGTGAGAGCTGAATCAGGGCAGAGACCCCCGCATCCTGCCTCGACTGTAGAAAAGCTGCTAACATCCTTATGTGTAGTGGGGAGAGGTTGGGGGAAAGCATGTGTAGGCAGTGGGCCTGAACTCCGGTATCTGAGTTGAATACAGGTTTCCAATGGCCTTCTTCAATCAGAATGTAGCTAGTTCAACTCCCAGTCTGAGTGGGTGAGACATCTCCCCCATGCATACACACTTCTGAGAGTTGAGACTTATGGCCTGTACCTCCACATCATGCCTGCGGTACCCTCGCTTCAAAGGCAGCCTAGGTCGCTGGTGACGGAATGTTGGGAGGAAGGAATTGGATCACGCACACAAGGACGTGCCTCCAATATCATCCAGCGATTTCCTAGTAATTCCTGTGGTAGACTGGTGCTACATACTAAGTTCCATATGTGAGAAGGTAGCTGGAACCTTGTCCAAAAGCATCTTACTTCTGAGAGTTGAGCTACCTCCGTCCCTCACAGTTCCAACTGCCTGCAGAGTGAGTTTCGCAGT
Organism: Canis lupus familiaris; assembly: GCF_011100685.1. Lineage (NCBI taxonomy): Eukaryota > Metazoa > Chordata > Mammalia > Carnivora > Canidae > Canis > Canis lupus. The sequence continues at coordinate 51,024 of NW_023331718.1, forward strand.
CTTCACCAGGACGTTTGCCAAAGGCTTTGAGACGCAACTAACAATGCGAGACGGAGGTATCTCCAGGTGCAGTAGAGTGGTAATCTTGGAACATCCTGACTCAGAATACTGTACCTTCTCACTGCCATAGAGAAGCAGCTAGTGAGAGCTGGCTTCTAGACATGCTTCTGAGAGCTGAGTAGGGCAGAACCTCCCGATCCTGACGATGTAAATAGTGCTAACACTTATGTTAGGCTGGGAGAGGTGGGTGAGGGAAAGCATGGTAGCATGGCCTGAACCCCGTGTATCTGAGTGAATACAGCGATTTCCAAAGCCTCTTTCAACCAAGTGTAGCATAGGTTCCAATCCCATGTACGAGTGGGTTGCAGACATCTGCCTCCATGCATACACTTCTGAGAGTTGAGCTAGCCTGTACTCCACATCTGCCTGCGTACCTCGCTTCTAAAAGCCTAGACTTGACCCTGGGTGGCGCAGCGTTTGAGTGCTTGGCCCAGGGCGCGATCCTGCGATCCGGGATGAATCCCAATCGCTCCTGCATGGAGCGTTCTCACCTCTGCTGTGTCTCTGCCTTTCCCTCCGGGTGCTATCGAATATAAAAATTAAAAAAAAAATGCTTCCCGACGGAAGTGTGGGACGAGGTAAGGAGTCTGCACACAAGACTAGTGCCTCCAATCTAATCCAGCGATTCCTAGTAATTCCTGTAGTAGACTGGTGCTACATACTAAGTTCCATATGTGAGAAGGTAGAACGCCTGTCAAAAATCTTCTTCTGAGGTTGAGCTCACCCTCAGTCCCTCACAAGTCCACACTGCCTGCAGAGTGAGTTTCGCAGTCTTCACCAGAGACGTTGCCAAAAGTTCTGAGAGCAACTTACAATGCACCTGGACGGTATCTCCAGGTGCAGTAGATGGTAATCTTGGAACCTCCTGACTCAGAAGACTGCTACCTTCTCCACTGCCATGAGAACGCAGCAGGTGAAGCTGGCTTTTAGGCATAGCTTCCCCTGTTGAGAGGTGGCAGCAGAACCTCCCGCATCCTGCCTGAGTGAGACTAGCTGCTAACATCCTTATGTTAGGTGCTGGGAGAGGTGGGGGAATAAGCATGTGTGAGCATGGGCTGAACTACGTGTATCTGAGTTGAATCAGGGTTTGCCAACAGCCTCTTCAATCAAGTGTTAGCTAGGTCCACTCCCATGTCAGAGTGGGTAGCAGACATTCGCTCCATGCATCTACTTCTGAGAGTTGAGCTTATGGCCTGTACCTCCACAACCGTGCTTGCAGACCCTTCGAGTCTAAAAGGCCTAGACGCTCGTGCGGAAGTTGGGGAGAGGTAATTGGAGTCTCCAGGCAACACAAGACTGTGCTCCAAGCTCAACCAGCGATTTCCAGTAATTCCTGTGGTAAGATGTCTACATACTAAGTTCCATATGTGACGAAGGTAGCTGAACGCCTTGTCCAACGCATCTTTTCTGAGAGTTGAGCGCCCCCTCAGTCCCTCCCTTCCACACCTGCGCAGAGTGAGTTCGCAGTCTTCACCAGAGCGTTGCCAAAAAGGCTGTGAGACGCCTTATCATGGAGACTGGAACGGTATCTCCAGGGCAGTAGGTGGTAATCTAGAACCTCCTGACTCAGAATACTGCTGCTTCTCAATGATTAAGAATGCAGATAGGTGAGAGCCGCTCTAGGCATGCTTCCTGTGAGAGCTGAGGTCAGAGAACCCTCCGCCGTCCTGAGGGTAGACTAGCTGCTACATCCTTAGTTAGGTGCTGAGAGTTTGGGGAAGTTGCTCAGCATGGCCTGAATCACGGGATCTGAGTTGAATACAGCGTTCCAGGCATTCTTCAATAGAGTGTAGCTAGTTCCAACTCCCATGTATAGTGGGTTGAGAAATCTGCCTCCCATGCTTACTTCTGAGAGTGTGAGCTTCGGCCTATTCCACATCCGCCTGCAGGTACCCTCGCTTCGAAAAGGCCGAGGGACTGCTGGGTGACGGAAGTGTGGGAGAGGGTAATTGGAGTCTAACCCAAGAACACTAGGGCCTCCAATATCATCCAGCCGATTTCATAGTAATTCCTGTGGGTAGACTGGTGCTACATACTAAGTTCCGATATGTGAGAAGGTAGCTGAACGCTTGTCCAAAACCATTCTTACTTCTGAGAGTTGAGATAACCCTCAGTCCTCAGTTCCACTCTGCCTGCAGAGTGAGTTTCGCACTCTTCACCAGAGAGTTTGCCAAGGCTTTGAGACCCACTTAACAATAGCAGACAAGACACACGGTATCTCAGGGCAGTAGAGTGGTAATCTTAGGACTCTGACTCAGAATACTGCTACCTTCCACTGCACAAGAACGACCCTAGGTTGAAGCTGGCTTATAGGCATCCCTTCCATGTGAGAGCTGAGGTCAGGCAAAGAGAACCCTCCCGCTCCATGCCTGATGTAGACAGTAGATGCTAACATCTTTTTTTAAGGTGCTGGGAGAGGTTATGGGAGAATGAGTCAGCATTGGGAGCCTGAACCATCGTGTATCGAGTTGACATACAGCGTTTCAATGGCCTTCTTCAATCAGAGTGGTAGCTAGGTTCCAATCCCATGTCTAGTGGGTGCAGAACATTGCCTCCCATGCTAGACTCTGAGTTGAGCTACGTTGCTGTACCTCCAATAGCTGCCTGCAGGTACCTTCGCCTTCTAAAAGGCCTAGACCTGGGATCTGGTGCGCAGGTTTAGGACGTTGAGGGGAATACTGGAGAGCGGATCGACCACACGGTCGTCCCGGTGATACCGGTCTCCCTCTGCCGGTCTTGCCTTTCTCCCTGTGTGGCTACTTTAAAATTAAACTAATGCTTACCCACGCTGCTCGTTGAGGAAGTGTGGGAGAGGTATGAATCTACGCAACAAGATAGTGCCTCCAACTCTAATCCCGATTTCCTAGTAATTCCGTTGTAGACCTGGTGCTACATACTAAGTTCCTATGTGAGAGGTAGTGAACGCCTTGTCCAAAAACCATCTATTCTGAGAGTTGAGCTCAACCCTCAGTCCCTCACAGTTCCACAAGCCTGCAGAGTGAGTTTCGCAAGTCTTCACAGAGACGGTTGCAGAAGGTTTGAGACGAAACTTAAAATGCAGACCTGGAGGTTATCCAGTGCAGAAGTGGTAATCTTGGAAACTGCCGGACTCAGAATACTGCTACCTTCTCACTGCCATAGAAGCAGCTAGGTGAAGCTGGCTTCAGCATGATCTATGTTGTGAGCTGAGGCAGGCAGAACCCTCCGCATGCCTGCCTGACGTAGGAGTAGTGCTAACATCCTTATGTTAGGGCTGGGAGAGGTGCGGGAAGAGCATGGTTAGCATGGGCCTGAACTCCGTGATACTGTGAGTTGAATACAGCGATTTCCAACGGCTTCTCTCAACAGAGTGTAGCTGAGTTCCAAATCCCATGCACTAGTGTAGCAGAATCTGCCTCCATGCTATACACTTCTGAGAGTTGAGCTTATGGCCTGTACCTCCACATTGCCTGCGTGTACACCTTCGTTCTAAAAGGCTAGCTCGCTCTGAACGGTGGGGAAGGTAATTGGAATCTCCGGAAACAAGACGAGTGCCTCCAAGCTCAATCACGATTTCAGTAATTCTTTGTGTAGACGGTGCCACATACTAATTCCATATGTGAGAAGGTAGCTGAACGCCTTGTCCAAAAGCATCTTACTTCTGAGATTGAGTCACCCTCAGTCCTCACAGTTCCACACTGCCTGCAGAGTGAGTTTGAGTCTTCACCAGAGACGTTTGTTCAGAGCTGTGAGACGGCAAGTTATCAAGTGCAGACCTGGAGGTATCCCAGGTGCCAGAGAGTGGTAATCTTGGAACTCCGACTCAGAATATTATCTGCTCCTGCCATATAAGCAGCTAGTGGACAGCTGGCTTCAGCATGCTTCCCTGTGAGAGCTGAGCAGGAGCAACCCTCCCCATCCTGCTGCTGATGTAGAGTAGCTGCTAACATCTATTGTAGGGCTGGGAGAGGTTGCGGGAAAGCATGTGTGAGCATGGGCCTAATCCGTGTATTGAGTGAATACAGCGTTCCAATGGCCTTCTTCAATCAGAGTGTAGCTAGGTTCCAACTTCATGTCCGATGTGGGGTAGCAGACATGTCCTCCCATGCATACACCTTCTGAGAGTTGAGCTTATGGCCTGTACCTCCACATCCTGCTGACCCTTGCTTCTAAAAGGCCTAGCTCGCTGGATGCGGAAGTGATTGGGAGAGGTAAGAGGATCCCGCACAAACTAGTGCCTCCAGCTCAATCAGCGATTTCTAGTAATTCCTGTGGTAGACGTTGCTACATACTAAGTTCCATATGTGAGAGGGTAGCTGAACGCCTTGTCCAAAAGCATCTTACTTCTGAGAGTTGAGCTCACCCTCAGTCCTACAGTTCCACACTGCCTGCAGAGTGAGTTTCGCATCTTCACCGAGACGTTTGCCAAAGACTTTGAGACGCAATTAACAATGCAGACCTGGAGGTATCCAGGTGCAGGAGAGTGGTAATCTTGGAACCCTGACTCAGAATACTGCTACCTTTCACTGCCATAGGACGCAGCTAGTGGAAGCTGGCTTTAGACATGCTTCCCTGTGAGAGATGGAGGCAGGGCAGAACCTCCCGTCCTGCCTGAGTGTGACTAGGCTAACATCCTTTGTTAGTGCTGGGAGAGGTTGCGGGGAAAGCATGTGTAGCACTGGGCCTGAACTCTGTATCTGAGGTGAATACCCGTTTCCAACGCCTCCTTCAATCAGAGTGGAGCTAGGTTCCAACTCCCATGTATGGTGGGTAGCAGACATCTGCCTCCATGCTTCTGAGAGTGAGCTTAGGCCTGTACTCCACAGCTGGGTACTTGCTTGCTTCTAAAAGGCCTAGCTGGTGCGTTGACGAAGGTGGGAGAGGTAATTGGATCTCCGGCACACAAGACTGTGCCCCAAGCTCAATTCACCGAATTCCTATAATTCCTGGTAGGCTGAGGTTACTATACTAAGTTATATGTGAGAAGGTAGTGAACGCCTTGTCCAAAAGCACTTACTTCTTAGAGTTGAGCTCACACACCCAGTCCCTCACGCCACAGTTCCACACTGCCTGCAGATGGTTTACGTCTTCACCAGAGACGTTGCCAGAGGCTTCTGAGAGCAATTAAACAATGGCAAGGCTATCCCAGGTGCAGTAGAGTGGTAATCTGGAACCTCCTGACTCAGAATACTGCACCCTCTCACTCCATAAGAAGCAGCTAGTGAAGCTGGCTTCTAGACATGCTTCCTGTGAGAGCTGAGGCAGGGCAGAACCCCCGCATCCTGCCTGACTGTAGAATAGCTGCTAACATCCTTATGTTAGGTGGGAGAGGTGGGGAAGCATGTGTGTAGCATGGGCCTGAACTCGTGTATCTGAGTTGAATACAGCGATTTCCAACGGCTTCTTCAATCAAGAGTAGCTAGGTTCCAATCCCATGTTCGAGTGGTACGACATCTGCCCCCATGCATATACTTCTGAGAGTTGAGCTTATGGCCTGTACCTCCACATCCAGCTCTGCGTACCCTTGGCTTCTAAAAGGCCTAGGCCTGTCTGGTGAGGAAGTGTGGGAGGGTAATTGGAATCCGACACACAGACAGTGCCTCCAATCTAATCCAGCGATTTCCTAGTAATTCCTGTGGTGATGGTGCTACATACTAAGTTCCATATGTAGAAGGTAGCTGAAAAGCCTTGTCCAAAGCATCTTACTTCTGAAGATTGAGCACCTCAGTCCTCACACATTCCACACTGCCTGCAGAGTGAGTTTCACCACGTCTCACCAGAAGAGACGATTGCGCAGTCTTGTGAGACGCTTAACAATGCAGACAAGGACAGGTATCTCCAGGTGCAGTAGAGTGGTAAACTTTGAACCTCCTGACTCAGAATATGCTCCTTCTCACTGCCATTGAAGCAGCTAGGTGAGAGCTGGGCTTCTAGACATGCTCCCTGTGAGAGCTGAGGGCAGAACCCTCCGCATCCTGCCTGACTGTAGGAGTAGCTGCTAACATCTTATGTTAGGGCTGGGAGGTTGGGGGAAAGCTGTGTAGCCTGGGCCTGAACTCGTGTATTGAGTTGAAAACAGCGTTTCCATGGCCTTCTTCAATCACAGTGTAGCTAGGTTCAACTCCATGTCGAGTGGGTAGCAGACATGCCTCCTATGCATACACACTTCTGAGAGTTGAGCTTATGGCCTTGTACCTCCACATCCTGCCTGCGGTACCCTTGCTTCAAAAGGCTAGGCTCGCTGGTGACGGAAGGGTTGGGAGAGGTAATTGGAATCTCCGCGCACAACGACTAGTGCCTCCAATCTAATCAGCGATTCCTAATTTCTTGGTTGATGGGACTGTGCTAATATACTTTCCATATGTGAGAAGGTAGCTGAACGCCTTGTCCAAAAGCATCTTACTTCTGAGAGTTGAGCTACCCTCAGTCCCTCAACGTTCCAACCGCGCAGAGTGATGTTCCACGTCTTCACCAGAGACGTTGCCAGAGGCTTCTGAGACGCAATAAAATGCAGACTGGTATATCCAGGTGCAGTAGAGTGTGTAATCTTGGAACTCCTGACTCAGAATACTGTACCTCTCACTGCCATAGGAGCAGCTAGTTGACGAGTGGCTTCAGACATGCTTCCCTGTGAGAGTGAGGTGGGCAGAACCCTCCCGCATCTTCTGACTGGGAGTAGCTGCTAACATCCTTATTTAGGTGGGGAGAGGTTGGGGGGGAAAAGCATGTGTCACATGGGCTCGAACTCCGTGTATCTGAGTTGAATACAGCGTTTTCATGCCTTCTCAATCAGAGTGTTAGCTAGGTTCCAACTCCCATTGTAGCAGTGGGTAGCAGACATCTTGCCTCCCATGCACTATTCTGAGAGTTGAGCTTATGGCCTGTACCTCCACTCCTGCGCGTACCCTTGCTTCAAAAGGCCTAAGCCTGCTGCGTTGACGGAAGTGCTGGGGAGGTAATTGGATCTCGGCACACAAGACAGTGCCTCCAAGCTCAATCACGATTTCCAGTAATTCGGGTAGACGGTTGTATACTAAGTTCCAATGATGAGAAAGGTAGCTGAACGCCTGTCCAAAAGCATCTACTTCTGAGAGTTGAGCTCACACTCTCGTCCCTCACAGTTCCACACTGCCGCGAGTGAGTTTCACACGTCTTCACCGAGACGTTGCCAAGGCTTTTGAGCACACTTTAACAATGCGACCTGGGGTATCCCCAGGTGCAGTAGGTGGTAATCTGGAACCTTGACTCAGAAATACTGCTCACCTTCTCACTGTGATAGAAGCAGCTAGTTGAGAAGCTGGCTTTAGACATGTTCCCTGTGAGAGCTGAGGCAGGGCAAACCCTCCGCATCCTGCCTGACTGTAGGTAGCTGCAACATCCTTATGTTAGTGCTGGGAGAGTTGCGGGAAAAGCATGTGTGAGCACTGGGCCTGAACTCCGTGTATCTGAGTTGAATACAGCGATTTCCAATGGCCTTCTTCAATCAAGTGTAGCTAGGTCCACTCCCATGTCCGGTGGGTAGCAGACATCTGCCTCTCATGCATACACACTTTATGAGAGTTGAGCTTTATGGCCTGTACCTCCACATCCGCCTGCGGTACCCTTCGCTTCAAAAGGCATAAGCCTGCTGCGTGACGGAAGTGTGGGAGAGGTAATTGGATCCCGGCACACAAGACGAGTGCCTCCAAGCTCAATCAGCGTTTCCTGTAATTCTGTGGTAGATGGGCCTACTAAGTTCCATATATGAGAGGTGAGCTGAACGCCTTGCCAAAACATCTTACTTCGAGAGTTGAGCTCACCTCAGTCCCTCCACAGTTACACACTGCCTGCGAGTGAGTTTCGCACGTTCGCACAAGACGTTGCAGAGGCTTTGAGACGCAAGTTAACAATGCAGACCTGGGGTATCCCCAGGTGCAGTAGAGTGTAATCTTTTCCTCCTGACTCAGATACTGCTACCTTCTCACTGCATAAGAATGCAGTAGTTGAGAGCTGCTTCAAGGCATGCTTCCCTGTGAGAGGAGGCAGGGCAGAACCCTCCGCATCCTGCCTGACTGTAGGAGTAGCTGCTAACTCCTAGTTAGGTGGGAGAGTTTGGGAAAGCATGTGGAGCATGGGCCTGAACCGTGTATCTGAGTTGAATACAGCGTTTTCAAGGCCTTCTCAACAGAGTGTAGCTAGTTCCAAATCCCATGTCGATAGGGTAGCAGACATCTGCCTCCCATGTATACACTTCTTAGAGTTGAGCTTATGGCTGTACCTCCACATCCTGCCTGTGTACCCTTGCTTCTAAAGGCCTAGCCTTGTGCGTTGACGGAAGTGTGGGAGAGGTAATTGGATCCAGGCACACAAGACAGTGCCTCCAAGCTCAATCACGATTTCCTAGTAATTCTGTGGTAGACGTGCTACATACTAGTTCCATATGTGAGAATGGGCTGAACGCCTGTCCAAAAGCATTATTCTGAGGATGAGCACACACTCAGTCCTTCACGTTCCACATGCCTGCAGAGAGTGAGTTCCACGTCTTCACCAGAGACGTTGCCAGAGTTCTGAGTACAATATTACAATGCAGACTGGGGGTATCTCCAGGTGCCGTAGAGTGGTAATCTTGGAACATCCTGACTCAGAATACTGCTACCTTCTCACTGCCATAGAAGCAGCTAGTTGCAGCATGGCTTCATAGGCATGCCTCCTGTGAGAGCTGAGGTCAGGGCAGAACCCTCCCGCATCCTGCGACTGTAGGAGTAGCTGCTAACATCCTTATGTTAGGTGCTGGAGAGGTGCGGGGAAGCAGTGTGTAGCACTGGGCCTGAACTCCGTGTATTGAGTTGAATACAGCGATTTCCAATGGCCTTCTTCAATCAGAGTGTAGCTAGGTTCCAACTCCCATGTCGAGTTGGTGCTAGACATCTGTCCCATATCAACACATGAGAGTTGAGCTTATGGCTCTTACCTCCACACGCCTGCGGGTACCCTTGGCTTCAAAAGGCTAGGCCTCGCTGTGACGGAAGTGTGGGAGGGTAATTGAATCTCCGGCACACAAGACTAGTGCCTCCAAGCTCAATCAGCGATTCCCAGTAATTCCTGTGGTAGACTGGTGCTACATACTAAGTTCCATAGTGAGAAGTAGCTGAACGCCGTCCAAAACATCTTACCTCTGCGAGTTGAGCTACCCCGTCCCTAACAGTTCCACACTGCCTGAGAGTGAGTTTCACACGTCTTCACCAGAGACGATTGCCAGAGGTTCTGAGTACAAGTTAACAATGCAGACCTGGAGGGTATCCCAGTGCAAGGATGGTAATCTTGGAACCTCCTGACTAGAGAGTACTGCTACCTTCTCACTGCCATAGGAATGCAGCAGTTGACAGTGGCTTCAAGACATGCTTCCCTGTGAGGCTGAGGACAGGGCAGAACCCTCCGCATCCTGCCTGACTGTAGGAGTAGCTGCTAACATCCTATGTTAGTGGCTGGGAGAGGTTGCGGGAAAAGCATGTGTGAGCACTGGGCCTGAACTCCCGTGGATCTGAGTTGAATACAGCGATTTCCAAGGCTTTCCTCAACCAGAGTAGCTAGGTTCCAAATCCCATGTCGAGGGGTAGCAGACATCTGCCTCCATGCCATACCACTTCTGAGAGTTGAGCTTTGGCTGTACTCCATCAGCCCTGCTGGTACCCTTGGCTTCTAAAAGGCCTAGGCTCGCTGTTTGACGAAGGGCTGGGAGAGGTATTGGAATCACCGCACACAAAACTAGTGCCTCCAAGCTCAGTCAGCGATTTCCTAGTAATTCCTGTGGTAACTGTGCTACATACTTTCCATACGTGAGGGGTAGCTGAAACGCCTTGTCCAAAACATCTTACTTCGAGAGTTGAGCTCACCTCAGTCCCTCACAGTTCCACACTGCCTGCAGAATGAGGTTCGCAGTCTTCACAGAGACGTTTGCCAGAGGCTTCTGAGACGCAGGGTAACAATGAGACTGGAGGGTATCCCAGTGCAGTAGACTGGTAATCTTGGAACCTCCTGACTCAGAATACTGCTACCTTCTCACGTCATAGGAATGCAGCTAGTTGACAGCTGGTTCAAGACATGTTCCCTGAGAGAGTGAGGACAGGGCAGAACCTCCCGCATCTGCCTGACGTAGGAGTGAGCTGCTAACATCCTTGTTAGTGGCTGGGAGAGGTTGCGGGAAAAGCATTGTGAGCACTGGGCCTGAACCCGTGTATCTGAGTTGAATACAGCGATTTCCAACGGCTTTCTCAATCAGCGTGTAGAGGTTCCAATACCATATGTACAGGTGGGTAGCAGACATCTGCCTCCCATGCATACACACTTCTGAGAGTTGAGCTTATGGCCTGTACCTCCACATCCAGCCTGCTGTACCCTTGGCTTCTAAAGGCCTAGGCTCGCTGTTGACGGAAGTGCTGGGAGAGGTAATTGGAATCCCGGGACACAAGGACGAGTGCCTCCAAAGCTATATAGCGAATTCCAGTAATTCCTTGGTAGGCTGCGTGCACATACTAAGTTCCATACTCTGAGGTACTGAACGCTTGTCCAAAAGCATCTTTACTTATTTGCTAAGTCTCCATTCCTCATATTACACTCCATTTGTCCTCATGTTTTCTTAGGCTCCTCTGGATTGTGACAGTCTTTCAGCCTTTCCTTGTTGTTGTTGCACTGGAACACTTTGAGAAGTAGAGTATTTTGTAAAATTTCCCTCAGTCAGGACATGTCTGTTGTTTATCTCATGATTCAACTGTTTTTGTGGATTTTATACAGAGATATACTGCCATTTTTATTATATCATATAAAGGTTAGATACTATCAACATGATTTATCAGTCTTGGTATCGATCTGATCATCTTGCTGAGGTAGTGTTTGTCAGATTTCTCTGTATTAAAGTGATTCTTTTTTATTATTATTACTACTAATATTATTATTATTATATTATCATTATTATTTTAAGTTTTTCATATTATATTTTGTAGAAGGAAGTTACTATGTGTATTCCACACATAAGAGTGGGAAGCATGCTCATGAACTTGACGGTGGAATGTCTGCACAAGTTGTTTGAAAATCTTCTACATGGGAGATTTCTTTTCCCTCTGGGTTTGTTTGTTTCTTTTTCAAAGATGCTATTTATTTATTTGAGAGAGAGAGGAGTGAAAAACATGTGCTAGAGGGGCAGAGGGTGAGGGAGAAGCAGGTTCCCTGCTGAACAGGGAGCCTTCCTTGGACCTGGATCATGATCCGACCCTAAGGCAGAAGCTTAACAGACTGAGCCACCCAGGTGCCACTCTTTCTTTCTTTCTTTTTTTTTTCTTTCTTTCTTTCTTTCTTTCTTTCTTTCTTTCTTTCTTTCTTTCTTTCTTTCTTTCTTCTTTCTTTCTCTCTTTCTTTTTTTTCTTAATAATAAATTTATTTTTATTGGTGTTCAATTTGCCAACATACAGAATAACACCCAGTGCTCATCCCGTCAAGTGCCCCCCTCAGTGCCCGTCACACATTCACCCCCACCACCGCCCTCCTCCCCTTCCATCACCCCTAGTTCGTTTCCCAGATTTAGGAGTCTTTATGTTCTGTCTCCCTTTCTGATATTTCCCCCACATTTCATCTCCCTTCCCTTATATTCCCTTTCACTATTATCTATATCCCCCAAGTGAATGAGAACATATAATATTTGTTCTTCTCTGATTAACTTACTTCACTCAGCATAATACCTTCCAGTTTCATCCACGTTGAAGCATATGCTGGTTATTTGTCGTTTCTAATGGCTGAGCAAGGCCCACCTTTTCACTCTCTTCATCTTCTGAGTCTCCCATGATATGAATTCTGTTGTTTTAATAAGTGGCTGAGTTTCCAAGTCTGCGTTTGTGGTCCATAACCTTCCTTGTTTTTAAGGCTTCCACTTGGGACTGCATCTCAGGTATAGCATTTTTAACGTTGGCCTGACTAGATTTCAGTTCTTTTATTTCTACAGTAAGGGATTCTCTAGTTTTCTTCTGTGCTCTTTTTCTAGCCCAGATGCTATCTTTATAATCATTGTTTTAAACTGTAGTTAGACATCATATATTTGTATTGATGGACTTCCTGGCTGTGAGTACTACCTCATGTTATTTTATGGAGACGAATTTCTCCATCTCATTATTTTTTCCAGAAAAGAAAGAAGGAAGAAAATGAAAAACCAAGAAAAACAATAACAACTGCCCTCCCAAAAAAACCACCAGATTATTTTTGCCTGGTTGTTAAAAGATTCTAAATCCCAAAATAAGAAACAAAATTAAAGTACCATGAAACTAAAAATAAGAAATATATAAGGTACATACATAAAAATTAAAATAAGGCAATTTATAAAATAGAATCAAAGAAACTAAATGAAAATAAAGCACAAAGTACAAAGGAAGCTAGACCATACTTTCCAGGCAGAGCTGAATCTCTGCAGCCTCTGTGGTCCGACACCTTGGTGGCAGCAAGTGGTCTGTGCGGGGTTGGGGATTGGCCATGGCGCTGATTGTCAGGTGCACATCTGCCTGGGAGATGCACCTGCGAGGTCAGAGGCGGGGTGGGCGTCAGCACTTCTGGCCTCCAGTGAGCAGTGCTGTGCTGCTCCCTGAGACTTGGCGCTGATAGGCGGGATGTGGGTACAGACGCTGGGTCATCTGGCTCTGGGGCTGAGCATTCCGCCCCCCAGTCTGCATGTCCTCCACATAAGATTCCCCAAGCCTCCGGGTCTCTGCCGTTTCGCTCAGAACCCTGCTTTCTCTCTGCCCGCGTCCGAGCTTCTTTTGGTTTTGTTTTTTTAATCTCAGACTGTTGTGCCCAAGATTGCGAATCTGAGAAACCACCGAGAAGCTGATTCCGATGCAAACACACGAGGGACTATTTACAAACTCAATCTTTTGTCCAAGTATACCTGACACAGCGGAGCAGAGATTTGGACCCTGAGGTGGGTTTTTGCTTAGTTTTAAGGGCTGGTCTCGGGGACCTCCAGAAGGGCTGGAGCAATTCCTCAAGTTCTGTTTACATTTTGATATGGGGCCTTCAAGGGCAGTGAGATCTTTTCTAATAGGGGCTTTCTGCCGTTGGCCTGGGCTCAGTTTTTATTCTATTGTGGGGCTTGCTGTGTCCAGACAATGAGCAATCAGGAAGGAAATGACGGACGTGAATCCCTTCTCAGGAGCATCACAGAGAATAAATAATGAGACTGTACCAAAGAAGCACAAGACATGTACACTGAGTCACACTAGGCTCTGGGAGGCCGTCCTGGACTCATTGGTTTGGAGCCTCATCTTGTGAAAATATCCGCAGTTCCTGAAGCCACCCTCAATTTCAATGTCATTCCTGTCAAGTCATGTTGGCAGATCCTATACATAGGAAAAAAAAACAAAAACAAAACATCCATCCGCCCCCACAAATGACCCCGGAGAGCAAATCAGTATTGGAGAAGCAGGACAGAGCGGGACACAGCACTTTCCTATTTCAAACGATGTCACAGGGATCCCTGGGTGACGCAGCGGTTTGGCACCTGCCTTTGGCCCAGGGCGCGAACCTGGAGACCCAGGATCGAATTCCACGTTGGGCTCCCGGTGCATGGAGCTTGCTTCTTCCTCTGCCTGTGTCTCTGCCTCTCTCTCTGACTATCATAAGTAAATTAAAAAATTTAAAAAATATTAAAAAAATAATAAAACAAATGATGTCACAGAGACAAAGGATAACGCAGTTTTGTCTTCGGGACTCCGCCTGGCTCTGTTGGTTAAGCATCCGACTCTTGACCTCACCTCCGGTCCTGATCTCGGGGCCATGAGTTCTAGCCCGGGGATGGTCCATGACGAGGCCTGATGCCTACTTAAACCAGACCCATGAGGGTGGTCCCAGCATAAGCTGAAGGAGCAGAACAGAGAGTCCAGAAGGAAACGTGCTCTGATACAACTGATTTTTTAACTTAATTTAATTTAAACCCAATTATTTTTTTTAAATTTTTTTTTATTTATTTATGATAGTCACACACAGAGAGAGAGAGAGAGAGAGAGAGAGGCAGAGACACAGGCAGAGGGAGAATCAGGCTCCATGCACCGGGAGCCTGACGTGGGATTCGATCCCGGGTCTCCAGGATCGCGCCCTGGGCCAAAGGCAGGCGCCAAACCGCTGCGCCACCCAGGGATCCCTAAACCCAATTAATTAATGTATAGTGTATTATACTTTCAGAGGAAGAATTCAGGGATTCACCAGTTGGAGCTAACAGCAGTCCTCGTGACATCACGTGCTCTCCTTCATGCTGGTCCCCTGTTATCCCCTCCCCCGTCCCCTCCCTTGCAGCGACACTCAGTTTGTTTCCTATATATAAGAGTCTGTATTCCCTGTATCTGTTTTCATCTTATTTGTTTTTCCTTCCCTTCACAGATGTTCATCTGCTTTGCTTCTTTAATTCCACCTATGAATGACACCACACGGACATTCTCTTTTCCGACTGACCTATTTCACTTAAGATGATCCCTCTAGTTCTATCCACGTCATTGCAAATGGCAAGATTTCCTTCTCTTTGATAGCTGAGTACCATTCCTCTCTCTATGACCATCATCTATTTCCCATCCTCTTTATCCATCATCTGGCAGAGGGCACCGAGGCTCCTCCCTCAGTGTGACTACTGTGGACACGGCTGCTGTGGACATTGGGGTGCTGGTGTCCCGAGTCTCACTGCATCTGTATCTTCGGTGTGAGCTCCAGGCCGTAGACTTGCTGGTTGCAGGGCGGCTCTATTTGTAACTTCCTGAGGGGCCTCCACACTGTTTCCAGGGCGGCTGCACCAGCCCGCTGTCCCACCCACAGTGGAAGAGGGTTGAGTGAGTTTTACAGGATGTGGTAAAAGTCTGGTCCACATTTCATTTCGTGTCCTTTGGGCTCCAATTCCTTCTCCTTAAGTATTTTTGAGGAAACCGGGTGTTGGGCTCCTTTTCAGTGAGATGTTTCCGAAGCTAACAGGTCCCAGCTGGAGCCTGGAAGGAGGCAGAGGTGGGCCCGGGGATGGGCACGTGCCTCCTGCACAGCCTCCTGTAGCCTCTGAGCGTCCCGCAGGGGGCGCCCGAGCCCAGGCACTGCACAGGGGGGACGCATGTGCAGTAGGCCTCCTCTGCCTCCAGTAACAGGAGCCAGCCTGTGCTGGGGAGGCCTGAGGAAGACGGGGGGACACATCCACGCTGATGAGCCACAGCCTCCTCAGAGCATGTGGGGAGTCTTCAGGGGGATATTGCTCAGCGTTCACGCTGACAGGAGTCCCAGTCTCCTCAGGACACACGGTGAAGCTTCAGGAAGATGTGGGTCCACATCCATCCTGACAGGAGCCCCTGGACCACTTCAGGACCTCCCGGGAGGCTTCAGGAAATAGTTGGCCCGCACCCACCCTGACAGGAGCTCCTGGCCTGCCTCAGGACCTGTGGGAAGGATTCAGTAAGATGTGGGCCCGCATCCACGCTGACAGGAGCCCCTGGGCCACCTCAGGACACGCGGGGAGGCTTCTGAAACATGTGGCGCCGCGACCACTCTGGCAGGAGCTAACGGGCCCCTCAGGACATAAGTTGAGTCTTCTGGAAGCTGGGGGCTGCATCCACAGTGACAGGAGCCCCGGCCAGCTCAGAACCTGCAGTGACGCTTCGGGAGGACATGGGGCCATGTCCACACAACCGGACGCTGATGTCCTCAGGACCCCCGGTGTAGACTTCGGGAAATATTGGGATGTGTCCATGCGGACAGAAGACCCCAGCCTTGTCAGAGCCTGTGGTGAGGCCTAAGAAAAATGGGGATGCCGAATCCACACTGACAGGAGTCTCTGGCCTCCTCAGGACACACTGTGAACAATTGGGATGATTTGGGGCTATTTCCATTCTGACAGGAGCCCCCAGCCTCCTCAGGTCTTATGGTGAGGCTGAGGAAATTCTGGGGCCACATCAAGACTGAGAGGACCCCCGTCCTCCTCAGGACCTGCACTCTGGCT
The DNA here is from genome assembly GCF_011100685.1 of Canis lupus familiaris. Classification (NCBI taxonomy): domain Eukaryota; kingdom Metazoa; phylum Chordata; class Mammalia; order Carnivora; family Canidae; genus Canis; species Canis lupus. Next base: position 67,042 of record NW_023331718.1, read on the forward strand.
TCGGGACACATGGGGCTGCGTCTAGGCTGACAGGAACCCACAGCCTCCTCAGGACTTGCGGTGAGTTTTCAGGGGACATGGCACCATGTCCAGGCTGACAGGAGACCCCGGCCTCCTGAGAACCTGCTGTGAGGCTTCCAAAGGATGTGAGGCATACTCCACAGTGACAGGAGACCTCTCGTACTCAGGACCCGCTGACTATGACTCTGGAACTCGTGGAGCCACGTCCGCACTCACAGGAGCCCGGCGTCCTCAGGACCCCCTGGAGGACACTGGAGGCGCCGTTGTGGGCCTCATCCATGTCAGAAGGGACTCCTCAGAACCATAGGGTAAGTGAATGGGTAGAATGAATGGTACTGTCAGGGGAGGGGAGGCAGTTTGTGGTTAGGGTTAGGTTACATGTTAGGGGTTAGTTATTACGCTTATGGTTATGGATTAGAGGTTAGGATGAGGGATAAGGGTAAGAGTCAGTGGTTAGGAGTTACAATGGGGGTTTGGGTTAAGGATAGGAGTTAGAGTTAGGGTTAGGGTTTAGACTTTAGGGATTATGGCAGGAGGTTAGGAGTTGGGGTTTGGGTTATGGTTAGAGTTAGTGTTGGGCTAGATTTGCGTTAGGGTTACGGGTTAGGGTGTGAGTTAGGGTTAGTGTTTAGGGTTAGGGGTTAAAGTTAAAGTTAGGGCTAGGTTTAGGGTTAGGGTGAGGGTTAGGTTTAGGATAGGGGTTAGGGCTAGGGTTAGATTTAGTGTTTGTTTAGGGGTTAGGGTTAGGGTCAGGTCAGCGTCAGGGTACGGTTTTAGAAAAGGGTAAGAGAGGGTTAGGCAGTGGGTTAGGGATTAGTTTTAGGGTACAGGTTAGTGTGCAGTTTGGGGTATGAGATACTATTGGTATTATACGGTTAGGGTTAGTGTACAGGTTAAGGTTAGGATTAGGAATTGAGTACATTAAATAAGGTTAGGGTTAGAGGTTAGGGTTAGGGTTAGATTTAAGGTAAGGGTCAGGGTTAAGGGTTTAAAATAGGTTTAAGAGTTAGGGTGAGGGCTGGCAGGAAGGTTCAGTGAATGTGTTTCGGTCTTGGGGTTTGTGTTTGGTTTTTGATTAGTGATAGTTCTTGTTAAGGATTACCTTAACATTATGCTTAAGTGTATGGTTAGGGTTATGTCTGTGTATGGTTAGAGTTTGTGTCTTGGCATGTGCCTGCACTGGGACTCCTAGCATCTTGGGCAGTTTAGTTTTATGCCCTCTATTTAGGTTTTAGGTTCAAAGATAGCCTGACTCCACCAAGTAAGTGGCCTCCCCAGAGAATCAAAATCCAGGCTTCTGCTGGGGTGAGAATAGGCATGGCAGGCTTCTTCTGAGCTGAGCTAAGGAGGGGATTTGTGGCTCTAAAGACTGTTTGGATTTTCAGTTGCCTTTCTGATTTTATCTCTTGTGTGCACATGTTTACTCTATACTACTAATTATTATTTTAAAGTTTTACTTGAATTCCTCTTTGTAAACACAGTATGATATAGTTTCAGGTTTACCACATAGTGATTCAATCCTTGAATACAACGCCTGTTACTGGTCAGAGGTGACCTCCACTATCCCCATCCCCTGATTCCCCATCCCCCCCACCTTCCTCTGGTATTTATTAGTTTATTCTCTGTGACTATGAGTGTGTTTTTTTTGTTTGCTTCTCTCATCCCCCCCTCTGCCCCTTTGCCAGTTTGTTTGGTTTCTTAAAATTCACATGTGAATGCCATTGTATGGTATTTGGTATCTATCTTTCTCTGACTGAGTTCATTTAGCATAAGTCTCTTCCACTTCTCCCACGTCATTGTAAATGGCTTCATTTCATCCCTCCTGATGACCGAGTGATGTCTCAGTGTGTATATTTACCACATCGTCTTGGCCCATTCATCTGTCGATGGACATCTGGGCTGTATACACAGTTTTGCTGTTGTTGATAATGCTTCTACCAACACTGGGCTGCGTGTTCCTCTTCAAATCTACTAAACTACTTTTGTATCCTCGGGGTAAATACCTAGCTGTGCAATTTTGGAATAGTAGGGTAGCTCTATTTTAACTATTTTTTTAAAAAAATTTTTGTGATAGTCACAGAGGGAGAGGCAGAGACACAGGCAGAGGGAGAAGCAGGCTACATGCACTGGGAGCCCGATGTGGGATTCGATCCCGGGTCTCCAGGATCACGCCCTGGGCCAAAGGCAGGCGCCAAACCGCTGCGCACCCAGGGATCCCCTATTTTTAACTTCTCGAGGACCCTCCAGACTGTTTTCTACAGTGGCTGCACCTTTATTTATGTATTCATGAGAGACACAGAGAGTCAGAGTTATAGGCAGAGGGAAAATGAGGCAGCATGGAGGGAGCCTGATGTGGGATGTGATTTCCCCAGGATCATGACATGAGCCAAAGCAGATGCTCAAACACTGAGGCACCCAGGTGCCTTGTTGATTCAATTTATTTGCTAGTTATGGGTGTGTTCATATTTTCTATTTCTTCCTATTTCAGTTTTGCTCATTTGCACATTTCTAGGGATTTGTCATTTCTTCCAGGACTCCCAGTTTGTTAGCATATCATCTTTCATAGTATTCCCTTATAATTGTCTAATTTTGCTGGTGTTGATTGTGATCTCTCTTCTCTCATTTGTGATTTTATTTATTTAGGTCTTTTCTCTTTTCTCGTTGATAAGGCTGGCTAAGGCTTGATCCATTTTATTAATTATTTTGAAGAACCGGCTCTTAGTTTCTTTATTCCATTTTACTGTTTTGTTTTTTCTGCATTCTTTATTTCTTCTCTCATCTTTTTTTTCCCTTCTTCTGTAGGCTTTAGGCTTTGTTTGCTATTCCTTTTCCAGCCTATAGGGCGTAGGGTTAGGTTTTGTATTGGAGACTTCTTGTTTCTTGAGATAGGCCTGTATTGCTATGTACTTCCCTCTTAGGATTGCCTTTGCAACATCCAGAGATTTGGAGAAACGTTTTCTTTTTCATTTGTTTTGAATTTGATCTTTAATTTCCTGGTTGCTCCATTCATTCTCTAGTAGGATGTTCATAATCTCCACGTATTTTTGGTCTGTCCAATTTTTTTTCTTACTGTCGACTTCGAGTTTCATAGAGTCATGGTCCGAAAATGTACAGGGTGTGATATCAACCTTCTTGTACCTGTTGTACCTGTTGAGGGCTGATTTGTGGGCCATGATATGATCTGTTCTGGAGAATGTCCCATGTGCACTTGAAAGTAATGTGCATTCTGCTTTAGGTTAAAATGTTCAGACTATATCTGTTGAGTCCCCGTGGTCCAGTGTGTCAAGGCTATTGTTCCCCTGTTGATTTTCTGCTAGACGATCGGTCCATTGCCATAAGTGAGTGGGTGTTAAAATCCCCTGTCATTGTATTATTATCAGTGAGTTCCTGTACGTTTGTTGTTAATTGTTTTCTATATTTATGTACTTCCATGTTGGCAGCATAAATATTTAGTTGTTTGAACTATTTTTAAAATAAATTTATTTTTTATTGGTGTTCAATTTACCAACAATCAGAATAACACCCAGTGCTCATCCTGACAAGGGACCCCCTCAGTACCCTTCACCCATTCACCTGCACCCCCTGCCCTCCTCCCCTTCCAGCATCCCTTGTTCCTTTTTCAGAGTTAGGAGTCTTTATCTTCTGTCTCCGTTTCTGATATTTCCCACACGTTTCTTCTCCATTCCCTTATATTCCCATTGACTGTTATTTATATTAACCAATTGAATGAGAACATACGTTTGTCCTTCTCCGATTGACTTACTTCACTCAGCATAATACCCTCCAGTTCCATCCACGTTGAAGCAAATGGTGGGTATTTGTCGTTTCTAATGGCTGAATAATATTCCATTGTATACAAAAACCACATCTTCTTTATCCATTCATCTTTCGATGGACACCATGGCTCCATCCACAGTTTCGGTATTGTGGACATTCTTGCTAAAAACATCGGGGTGCAGGTGTCCCGGCATTTCATAGCATCTGAATATTTGGGGTAAATCCCCAACAGTGCAATTGCTGGGTCATAGGGCAGGTCTATTTTTAACTCTTTGAGGAACCTCCACACAGTTTTCCAGAGTGGCTGCACCAGATCACATTGCCACCAACAGTGTAAGAGGGTTCCCTTTTCTCCGCATCCTCTCCAACATTTGTGGTTTCCTACCTTGTTCATTTTCCCCATGCTCACTGGTGTGAGGTGGTATCTCATTGTGGTTTTGATTTGTATTTCCCTGAGGCAAGTGATGCACAGCATTTTCTCATGTGCATGTTGGCCATGTCTATGTCTTTGTCTGTGAGATTTCCATTCATGTCTTTTGCCCATTTCATGATTGGATTGTTTGTTTCTTTGGTGTTGATTTTAAGAAGTTTTTATAGATCTAGGAAACTAGCCCTTTATCTGATACGTCATTTGTAAATATCTTCTCCCATTCTGTAGGTTGTCTTTTAGTTTTGTTGACTATATTTTTGCTGTGCAAAAGCTTCTTATCTTGATGAAGTCACAATAGCTCATTTTTGCTTTTGTTTCTTTTGCCTTTGTGGATGAATCTTCAAGAATTTACTGAGGCCGAGTTCAAAAAGGGTGTTGCCTGTGTTCTCCTCTAGGGTTTTGATGGACTCTTGTCTCACATTTAGATCTTTCATCCATTTTGAGTTTATCTTTGTGTATGGTGAAAGAGAGTGGTCTAGTTTCATTCTTCTGCATGTGGATGTCCAATTTTCTTACCACCATCTATTGAAGAGATTGTCTTTCTTCCAATGGATAGTCTTTCCTCTTTTATCGAATATTAGTTGACCATAAAGTTCTAGGTCCACTTCTGTGTTCTCTATTCTGTTCCATTGATCTATGAGTCTGTTTTTGTGCCAGTTCCACACTGTCTTGATGACCACAACTTTTAATACATCCTGAAATCTGCCATTGTGATGTCCCCAGATATGGTTTCCTTTTTTAAAATTCCCCTGGCTATTCGGGGTCTTCTCTAATTCCACACAAATCTTGAAATAATTTGTTCTAACTCTCTGAAAACTCCATAGTATTTTGACAGGGATTGCATTAAACGTGTACATTGCCCTGTTTAACATGACATTTTCACAATATTAATTCTGCCAATCCATGAGCATGGTATATATTTCGATCTCTTTGTGTCTTCCTCAATTTCTTTCAGAAGCGTTCTATAGTGTTTAGGGTTGAGATCCTTTACCTCCTTGGTTAGGTTTATTCCTAGGTATCTTATCCTTCTGGGTGCAATTCTAAATGAGATTGACTCCTTAATTTCTCTTTCTTCAGCCTCATTGTTTGTGTATAGAAATGCCATTGATTTCTGGGCATTGGTTGTGTATCCTGCAATGCTACCAAATTGCTGTATGTGTTCTAGCAATCTTGGCGTGGAGGCTTTTGGGTTTTCTAGGTAGAGTATCATGTCATCGGTGAAGAGGGAGAGTTTGACTACTTTTTAGCCAATTTGAATGCCTTTAATGTCTTTTTTTTGTCTGATTGCTGAGGCTAGGACTTCCAGTACTATTTTGAATAGGAGTGGTGAGAGTGGGCATCCCTGTCTTGTTCCTTATCTTAGGGGAAAGGCTCCCAGTGCTTCCCCATTGAGAATGATATTAGTTGTGGGCTTTTCGTAGATGGCTTTTAAGATGTCGAGGAATGTTCCCGCTATCCCTATGCTCTGAAGGGTTTCGATCAGCGATGAATGCTCTATTTTGTCAAATGTATTCTTTGCATCTAATGAGAGGATCATATGCTTCTTGGTTTTTCTCTTGGTGATATGATGAATCACATTGATTGTTTGACTAGTGTTGAACCAGCCTTGTGTCCCTGGGATAAATCCTACTCGTTCATGTGAATAATTTTCTTAATGTACTGTTGGATCCTATTGGCTAGTATCTTGTTGAGAATTTTTGCATCCATGCTCATCAGGGATATTGGTCTGTATTCTCCTTTTTGGTGGGGTCTTTGTCTGGTTTTGGAATTAAGGTGATGCTGGCCTCATGGAACGAATTTGGAAGTACTCCATCTCTTTCTATCTTTCCAAACAGCTTTAGTAGGATAGGTATGGTTTCTTCTTTAAACGTTTGATAGAATTCCCCTGGGAAGCCATCTGGCCCTGGTCTTTTGTGTCTTGGGAGGTTTTGGATGACTGCTTGAATTTCCTCTCTGCTTATTGGCCTGTTCAGGTTTTCTATTTCTTCCTCTTCCAGTTTTGGTAGTTTCTGGCTTTCCAGGAATGCGTCCATTCCTTTCTTCTAGATTGCCTAATTTGTTGGCATATGGCTGTTCATAATATGTTTTTAAAATCATTTGTATTTCCTTGGTGTTGGTAGTGATCTCTCCTTTCTTATTCATGATATTATTAATTTGAATCTTCTCTCTCTTCTGTTTAATAAGGCTGGCTAATGGTTTATGTATCTTATTAATTCGTTCAAAGAACCAACTCCTGGTTTTGTTGATCTGTTCTACAGTTCTTCTGGTCTCGATTTCGTTGAGTTCTGCTCGAATCTTAAATAACTCTCTTCCTCTGCTGGGTGTAGGATCTATCTGCTGTTTTTTTCCCTAGCTAGTTTATGTGTAAGGTTACCTTTGTATTCGAGTTCTTTTCAGTTTTTGAATGGAGGCTTCTATTGTGATGTATTTCCCCCTTAGGACTGCTTGTGCTGCATTCCAAAGATTTTGAACGGTTGTATCTTCATTCTCATTAGTTTCCATGAATCTTTTTTTAATAAATTAAGTTTTTATTTGTGTTCAATTTACCAACATACATAATAACACCCAGTGCTCATCACGTCAAGTGCCCCCCTCAGTGTCGATAACAATTCTCCCCACCACCCGCCCTCCTACCATTCTACCACCCCTAGTTCGTTTCCCAGAGTTAGATGTCTATATGTTCTGGCTCCAATTCTCATGTGGAATCATTGTTCCTGACCTTACGTGTATCTGGGTTGAATACAGCGATTTCCAAAGACCTTCTTCAATCAGAGTGTAGCTAGGTTCCAACTCGCATGTACGAGTGGGTAGCAGACATCTGCCTCCAATGAATACACACTTCTGAGAGTTGAGCTTATGGCCTGTACCTCCACATCCAGCCTGCTGGTACACTTCGCTTCTAATAGGCCTAGGCTCGCTGCTTGACGGAAGTGTTGGGAGAGGTAATTGGAATCTCCCGGCACACAACACTAGTGCCTCCAAGTTCAATCCAGCGATTTCCTAGTAATTCCTGTGGTAGACGGGTGCTACATACTAAGTTGCATATGTGAGAAGGTAGTTGAACGCCTTGTCCAAAAGCATCTTACTTCTGAGAGTTGAGCTCACCCTCAGTCCCTCAGAGTTCCACACCGCCTGGAGAGTGAGTTTCGCACGTCTTCACCAGAGATGTTTGCCAAAGGCTTGTGAGACGCAACTTAACAATGCAGACCTGGACGGTATCTCCAGGTGCAGTAGAGTGGTAATCTTGGAACCTCCTGACTCACAATACTGATACTTTCTCACTGCCATAAGAACGCAGCTAGGTGAGAGATGGCTTCGAGGCATGCTTCCCTGTGAGAGCTGAGGTCAGGGCACAACCCTCCCGCAACCGGTCTGAGTGTAGACATAGCTGCTAACATCCTTATGTTAGGTGCTGGGAGAGGTTGGGGGAAAAGCATGTGTCAGCATTGGGCCCGAACTCACGTGTATCTGAGTTGAATACAGGGTTTTCCAACGGCCTTCTTCAATCAGAGTGTAGCCAGGTTCCAACTCCCATATACTAGTGGGTTGCAGACATCTGCCTCCCATGCTTACTTCTGAGGGTTGAGCTTACGGCCTGTACCTCCACATCCCGCTTGCAGATACCCTTCGCTTCTAAAAGGCCTAGACCTGCTGCGTGACGGAAGTGTTGGCAGAGGTAATTGAAGTCTCCAGGCACACAAGACTAGTGCCTCCAAGCTCAATCCAGCGAGTTCCTAGTAATTCCTGTGGTAGACTGGTATACATACTAAGTTCCATATGTGAGAAGGTAGCTGAACGCCTTGTCCAAAAGCATCTTACTTCTGAGAGTTGAGCTCACCCTCAGTCCCTCACCGTTCCACACTGCCTGCAGAGTGAGTTTCGCACGTCTTCACCAGAGTCGTTAGCCAAACGCTTGTGAGACGCAACTTAACATGCCAACCGGACGGTATCTCCAGGTGCAGTAGAGTGGTAAGCTTGGAACCTCCTACTCACAATACTGCTACTTTCACACTGCCATAAGAACGCAGCTAGTTGAGAGCTGGCTTCTAGGCATGCTTCTCTGTGAGAGCTGAGTTCAGTGCAGAACACTCCCCCATCCTGCCTGACTGTAGACGTAGCTGATAACATCCATATGTTAGGTGCTGGGAGAGGTTTGGAGAATAGCATGTGTAAGCATTGGGCCTGAACTCACGTGTATCTGAGTTGAATACAGCGTTTTCCAATGGCCTTCTTCAATCAGAGTGTAGCTAGGTTGCAACTCCCATGTCCGAGTGGGTAGCAGAAATCTGCATCCCATGCATACACGCTTCTGAGAGTTGAGCATATGGCCTGTACCTCCACATCGTGCCTGCAGGTATCTTCGCTTCTAAAAGGCCTAGGACTGCTGAGTGACGGAAGTTTTAGGAGAGGTAATTAGAGTCTCCAGGCACACAAGACTAGTGCCTCCAAGCTCAATCCAGCGATTTCCTAGTAATTCCTGTGGTAGACTGGTGCTACATACTAAGTTCCATATGTGAGAAGGTGGCTGAACGTCTTGTCCAAAAGCATCTTACTTCTGAGAGTTGAGCTTACCCTCAGTCCCTCACAGTTCCACACTGCCTGCAGAGTGAGTTTCGCACGACTTCACCAGAGACGTTTGCCAAAGGCTTGAGAGACGCAACTTAACAATGCAGACAAGGATGGTATCTCCAGGTGCAATACAGTGGTAATCTTGGAACCTCCTGACATTGAATACTGCTACCTTATCACTGCCATAAGAACGCTGCTAGGTGAGAGCTGGCTTCTAGGCATGCGACCCTGTGAGAGCTGAGGTCAGGGCAGAACCCTCCCGCATCCTGCATGAGTGTAGACATAGATGCTAACATCCTTATGTTAGGTGCTGGGAGAGGTTGGGGGAATAGCATGTGTCAGCATTGGGGCTGAACTCACGTGTATCTGAGTTGAATACAGCGTTTTACAACGGCCTTCTTCAATCAGAGTGTAACTAGGTTCCAACTCCCATGTACTAGTGGGTTGCAGACATCTGCCTCCCATGCTTACTTCTGAGAGTTGAGATTACGGCCTGTACCTCCACATCCTGCCTGGAGGTACACTTCGCTTCGAAAAGGCCTAAGCCTGCTGCGTGACGGAAGTGTTGGCAGAGGTAATTGGAGTCTCCAGGCACACAAGACTAGTTCCTCCAGTCTAATTCCAGCGATTTCCTAGTAATTCCTCTGGTAGACTGGTGCTACATACTAGGTTCCATATGTGAGAAGGTAGCTGAACGCCTTGTCCAAAAGCAACTTACTTCTGAGAGTTGAGCTCGGCCTCAGTCCCTCACTTTTGCACACTGACTCCAGAGTGAGATTCGGACGTCTTCACCAGAGACGATTGCCAGAGGCTTCTGAGTACAAGTTAACAATGCAGACCTGGAGGGTATCTCCAGGTGCAGTAGAGTGGTAATCTTGGTACCTCCTGACTCAGAATACTGCTACCTTCTCACTGTGATAAGAACGCAGCTAGTTGAGAGCTGGCTTCTAGGCCTGCTTCCCTGTGAGAGCTGAGTTCAGGCACCACCCTCCCGCATCCTGCCTGACTGTAGACGTAGCTGCTAACATCCTTATGTTAGGTGCTGGGAGAGGTTGGGGGAATAGCATGTGTCAGCATTGGGACTGAACTCACGTGTATCTGAGTTGAATACAGCGTTTTCCAACGGCCTTCTTCAATCAGAGTGTAGCTTGGTTCCAACTCCCATGTACAAGTGTGTTGCAGACATCTGCCTCTCATGCTTACTTCTGAGGGTTGAGCTTACGGCCTGTACCTCCACATCCTGCTTGCAGATACAACTCGCTTCTAAAAGGCCTAGAACTGCTGCGTGACGGAAGTGTTGGGAGAGGTAATTGTAGTCTCCAGGCACACAAGACTAGTGCCACCAAGCTCAATCCAGCTATTTCCTATAATTCCTGTGGTAGACTGGTGCTACATACTAAGTTCCAAATGTGAGAAGGTAGCTGAACGCCTTGTCCTAAAGCATCTTACTTCTGAGAGTTGAGCTCACCCTCAGTCCCTCACAGTTCCACACTGCCTGCAGAGTGAGTTTCGCACGTCTTCACCAGAGACGTTTGCCAAAGGCTTGTGAGACAAAACTTAACAATGCAGACCAGTCCGGTATCTCCAGGTGCAGTAGAGTGGTAATCTTGGAACCTCCTGACTCAGAATACTGCTACTTTCTCACTGCCATAAGAACGCAGCTAGGTGAGAGCTGGCTTCTAGGCATGCTTCCCTGTGAGAGCTGAGGTCAGGGCAGAACCCTCCCGCATCCTGCCTGAGTGTAGACATAGTTGCTAACATCCTTATGTTAGGTGCTGGGAGAGGTTGGGGAATAGCATGTGTCAGCTTTGGGCCTGAATTCACGTGTATCTGAGTTGAATACAGCATTTTCCAATGGCCTTCTTCAATCAGAGTGTAGCTAGGTTCCAACTCCCATGTCCGAGTGGGTACCAGACATCTGCCTCCCATGCATACACACTTCTGAGAGTTGAGCTTATGGCCTACCTCCACATCCTCCCTGCAGGTACCTTTCGCTTCGAAAAGGCTTAAGCCTGCTGCGTGACGGAAGTGTTGGGAGAGGTAATTGGAGTCTCCAGGCACACAAGACTAGTGCCTCCAATCTAAATCCAGCGATTTCCTAGTAATTCCTATGGTAGACTGGTGTTACATACTAAGTTCCATATGTGAGAAGGTAGCTGAACGCCTTGTCCTAAAGCATTTTACTTCTGAGAGTTGAGCTCACCATCAGTCCCTCACAGTTCCACACTGCCTGCAGAGTGAGTTTCGCACGTCTTCACCAGAGACGTTTTCCAAAAGCTTGTGAGACATGGGATCCCTGGGTGGCGCAGCGGTGTGGCGCCTGCCTTTGGCCCAGGGCGCGATCCTGGAGACCCGGGATCGAATCCCACATCAGGCTCCCGGTGCATGGAGCCTGCTTCTCCCTCTGCCTATGTCTCTGTGCCTCTTTCTCTCTCTCTCTCTCTCTCTGTGACTATCATAAATAATAAATAAAAAAATTTAAAAAAAAATCAAAAACAAAAGCTTGTGAGACGCAACTTAACAATGCAGACAAGGACGGTATCTCTAGGTGCAGAAGTGTGGTAATCTTGGAACCTCCTGACTCAGAATACTGCTACGTTCTCACTGCCATTGGAACGCAGCTAGGTGAGAGCTGGCTTCTAGGCATGCTTCCCTGTGAGAGCTGAGGTTAGGGCAGAACGCTCCCGCATCCTGCCTGAGTGTAGACATAGCTGTTAACATCCTTATGTTAGGTGCTGGGAGACGTTGGGGGAATAGCATTTGTCAGCATTGGGCCTGAACTCACGTGTATCTGAGTTGAATACAGCGTTTTCCAATGGCCTTCTTCAATCAGGGTGTAGCCTGGTTCCAATTCCCATGTACTAGTGGGTTGCAGACATATGCCTCCCATGCTTACTTCTGAGAGTTGAGATTACAGCCTGTACCTCCACATCCTGCCTGCAGGTACCCTTCGCTTCGAAAAGGCCTAAGCCTGCTGCGTGACGGAAGTGTTGGGAGAGGTAATTGGAGTCTCTAGGCATACAAGACTAGTGCCCCCAAGCTCAATCCAGTGATTTCCTAGTAATTCCTGTGGTTGACTGGTGCTACATACTAAGTTCCATATGTGAGAAGGTAGCTGAACGCCTTGTCCAAAAGCATCTTACTTCTGAGAGTTGAGCTCACCGTCAGTTCCTCACAGTTCCACACTGCCTGCAGAGTGAGTTTCGCACGTCTTCACCAGAGACGTTTGCCAAAGGCTTGTGAGACGCAACTTTACAATGCAGACCTGGACGGAATCTCCTGGTGCAGTAGAGTGGTAATCTTGGAAACTCCTGACTCTCAATACTGCTACCTTCTCACTGCCATGAGAACGCAGCTAGTTGAGAGCAGGCTTCTAGGCATGATTCCCTGTGAGAGGTGAGGTCATGGCAGAACCCTCCAGCATCCTGCCTGCTTGTAGACATAGTTGCTAACATCCTTATGTTAGGTGCTGGGAGAGGTTGGGAGAATAGCATTTGCAGCATTGGGCCTGAACTCACGTGTAGCTGAGTTGATAACATCGTTTTCCAATGGCCTTCTTCTTCAATGTTTTTTTTCAATTTTTATTTATTTGTGATAGAGAGAGAGAGAGAGAATGAGGCAGAGACACAGGCAGAGGGAGAAGCACGCTCCATGCACCTTGAGCCCGACGTGGGATTCGATCCCGGGTCTCCAGGATCGCGCCCTGGGCCAAAGGCAGGCGCCAAACCGCTGCGCCACCCAGGGATCCCCCAATGGCCTTCTTCAATCCGAGTGTAGCTAGGTTCCAACTCCCATGTCCGAGTGGGGAGCAGATATCTACATCCCATGCATACACACTTCTGGGAGTTGAGCTTATGGCCTGTACCTCCACATCCTGCCTGCAGGTACCCTTCGCTTCGAAAAGGCCTAAGCCTGCTCCCTGACGGAAGTGTTGGGAGAGGTAATTGGAGTGTAAACGCACACAAGACTAGTGCCTCCATCTAAATCCAGCGATTTCCTAGTAATTCCTGTGGTAGACTGGTGCTACATACTAAGTTCCATATGTGAGAAGGTAGCTGAACGCCTTGTCCAAAAGCATCTTACTTCTGAGAGTTGAGCTTACCGTCAGTCCCTCACAGTTCCACCCTGCCTGCAGAGTGAGTTTCGCACGTCTTCACCAGAGACGTTTGCCAAGGCTTGTGAGACGCAACTTTACAATGCACACCTGGACGGTATCTCCTGGTGCAGTAGAGTGGTAATCTTGGAAACTCGTGACTCAGAATACTGCTACCTTCTCACTGCCATGAGAACGCAGCTAGTTGAGAGCTGGCTTCTAGGCATGCTTCCCTGTGAGAGGTGAAGTCATTGCAGAACCCTCCAGCATCCTGCCTGAGGGTAGACATAGCTGCTAACATCCTTATGTTAGGTGCTGGGTGACGTTGGGGGAATAGCATGTGTCAGCATTGGGGCTGAACTCACGTGTATCTGAGTTGAATACAGCGTTTTCCAATGGCCTTCTTCAATCAATCAGAGTGTATCTAGGTACCAACTCCCATGTCCGAGTGGGGAGCAGACATCTGCATCCCATGCATACACGCTTCTGAGAGTTGAGCTTATGGCCTGTACCTCCACATCGTGCCTGCAGGTACCATTCGCTTCTAAAATTCCTATTACTGCTGAGTGACGGAAGTGTTAGGAGAGGTAAACGGAGTCTCCAGACACACAAGACTAGTGCCTCCAAGCTTAATCCAGCTATTTCCTATAATTCCTGTGGTAGACTGGTGCTACATACTAAGTTCCAAATGTGAGAAGGTAGCTGAACGCCTTGTCCTAAAGCATCTTACTTCTGAGAGTTGAGCTAACCCTCAGTCCCTCACAGTTCCACACTGCCTGCAGAGTGAGTTTCGTACGTCTTCACCAGAGACGTTTGCCAAAGGCTTGTGAGACGCAACTTAACAATGCAGACAAGTCCGGTATCTCTAGGGTCAGTAGAGTGGTAATCTTGGAACCTCCTGACTCAGAATACTGCTACTTTCTCACTGCCATAAGAACGCAGCTAGGTGAGAGCTGGCTTCTAGGCATGCTTCCCTGTGAGAGCTGAGGTCAGGGCAGAACCCTCCGGCATCCTGCCTGAGTGTAGACATAGTTGCTAACATCCTTATGTTAGGTGCTGGGAGAGGTTGGGGAATAGCATGTGTCAGCTTTGGGCCTGAATTCACGTGTATCTGAGTTGAATACAGCATTTTCCAATGGCCTTCTTCAATCAGAGTGTAGCTAGGTTCCAACTCCCATGTCCGAGTGGGTAGCAGACATCTGCCTCCCATGCATACACACTTCTGAGAGTTGAGCTTATGGCCTACCTCCACATCCTCCCTGCAGGTACCTTTCGCTTCGAAAAGGCTTAAACCTGCTGCGTGACGGAAGTGTTGGGAGAGGTAATTGGAGTCTCCAGGCACACAGGACTAGTGCCTCCAATCTAAATCCAGCGATTTCCTAGTAATTCCTGTGGTAGACTGGTGCTACATACTAAGTTCCATATGTGAGAAGGTAGCTGAACGCCTTGTCCAAAAGCATCTTACTTCTGAGAGTTGAGCTCACCCTCAGTCCCTCACAGTTCCACACTGCCTGCAGAGTGAGTTTCGCACGTCTTCACCAGAGACGTTTTCCAAAAACTTGTGAGACATGGGATCCCTGGGTGGCGCAGCGGTTTGGCGCCTGCCTTTGGCCCAGGGCGCGATCCTGGAGACCCGGGATCGAATCCCACATCAGGCTCCCGGTGCATGGAGCCTGCTTCTCCCTCTGCCTATGTCTCTGTGCCACTCTCTCTCTCTCTCTGTGACTATCATAAATAATAAATAAAAAAATTAAAAAAAAAAAAGCTTGTGAGACGCAACTTAACAATGCAGACAATGACGGTATCTCCAGGTGCAGAAGTGTGGTAATCTTGGAACCGCCTGACTCAGAATACTGCTAGGTTCTCACTGCCATTGGAACGCAGCTAGGTGAGAGCTGGCTTCTAGGCATGCTTCCCTGTGAGAGCTGAGGTTAGGGCAGAACGCTCCCGCATCCTGCCTGAGTGTAGACATAGCTGCTAAAATCCTTATGTTAGGTGCTGGGAGACGTTGGGGGAATAGCATATGTCAGCATTGGGCCTGAACTCACGTGTATCTGAGTTGAATACAGCGTTTTCCAATGGCCTTCTTCAATCAGGGTGTAGCTAGGTTCCAATTCCCATGTACTAGTGGGTTGCAGACATATGCCTCCCATGCTTACTTCTGAGAGTTGAGATTACGACCTGTACCTCCACATCCTGCCTGCAGGTACCCTTCGCTTCGAAAAGGCCTAAGCCTGCTGCGTGACGGAAGTGTTGGAAGAGGTAATTGGAGTCTCCAAGTCACCCAAGACTAGTGCCTCCAATCTAATTCCAGCGATTTCCTAGTAATTCCTGTGGTAGACTGGTGCTACATACTAAGTTCCATATGTGAGAAGGTAGCTGAACGTCTTGTCCAAAAGCATCTTACTTCTGATAGTTGAGCTCACCCTCAGTCCCTCACAGTTCCACACTGTCTGCAGAGTGAGTTTCACACGTCTTCACCAGAGACGTTTGCCAAAGGCTTGTGAGACGCAACTTAACAATGCAGACCTGGACGGTATATCTAGGTGCAGTAGAGTGGCAATCTTGGAAAATCCTGATTCAGAATACTGCTACCTTCTCACTGCCATAAGAATGCAGCTAGGTGAGAGCTGGCTTCTACGCATGCTTCTCTGTGAGAGCTGAGGTCAGTGCAGAAACCTCACGCATGCTGCCTGACTGTAGACATAGCTGCTAACATCCTTATGTTAGGGGTGGGAGAGTTTGGGGGAATAGCATGTGTCACCATTGGGCCTGAACTCACGTGTATCTGAGTTGAATACAGCGTTTTCCAATGGCCTTCTTCAATCAGAGTGTAGCTAGGTTCCAACTCCCATGTCCGAGTGGGTAGCAGACATCTGCCTCCCATGCATACGCACTTCTGAGAGTTGAGTTTATGCCCTGTACCTTCACATCCTGACTGCAGATACCCTTCGATTCGAAACGGCCTAAGCCTGCTGCGTGACGGAAGTGTTGGGAGAGGTAATTGGAGTCTAAAAGCACACAAGACTAGTGCCTCCAATCTAATCCAGCGATTTCCTAGTAATTCCTGTAGTAGACTGGTGGTACATACTAAGTTCCATATGTGAGAAGGTAGCTGAACGCCTTGTCCAAAAGCATCTTACTTCTGAGAGTTGAGCTCACACTCAGTCCCTCACAGTGCCACACTGCCTGCAGAGTGAGTTTGCAAGTCTTCACCAGAGACGTTTGCCAAAGGCTTGTGAGACGCAACTTCACAATATAGATAAGGACGGTATCTCCAGGTACAGTAGAGTGGTAATCTTGGAACTTCCTGACACAGAATACTGCTACCTTCTCACTGCCATAAGAACGCAGATAGGTGAGAGCTGACTTCTAGGCATGCTTCCCTGTGAGAGCTGAGGTCAGGGCAGAAATCTCCCGAATCCTGCCTGAGTGTAGACCTAGATGCTAACATCCTTATGTTAGGTGCTGGGAGAGGTTGGGGAATAGCATGTGTCAGGATTGGGCCTGAACTCACGTGTATGTGAGTTGAATACAGTGATTTACAAAGGCCTTCTAAAATCAGAGTGTAGCTAGGTTCCAACTTGCCTAAACGAGTGGGTAGCAGACATCTGCCTCTTCATGCATACACACTTCTGAGAGTTGGGCTTTTGGCCTGTACCTCCACATCCTGCCTGCAGGTACCCTTCGCTTCGAAAAGGCCTAAGTCTGCTGCGTGACGGAAGTGTTGGAGAGAGGCAATTGGAGTCTCCAGGCACACAAGACTAGTGTCTCCTATCTAAATCCAGCGATTTCCTTGTAATTTCTGTGGTTGACAAGTGCTACATACTAAGTTCCCTATGTGAGAAGGTAGCTGAACGCCTTGTCCAAAATCATCTTACTTCTGAGAGTTGAGCTCACCCTCAGTCTCTCACAGTTCCACACTGCCTACAGAGTGAGTTTCGCACGTCTTCACCAGAGGCGTTTGCCAAAGCCTTGTGAGACGCAACTTAAGAAGGCAGACTTAGACCGTATCTCCAGTTGCAGTAGAGTGGTAATCTTGGAACCTACTGACTCAGAATACTGCTACCTTCTCACTGCCATAAGAACGCAGCTAGGTGAGAGCTGTTTCTAGGCATGCTTCCCTGTGAGAGCTGAGGTCAGGGCAGAACCCTCCCGCATCCTGCCTGACTGTAGAGGTAGCTGCTAACATCCTTATGTTAGGTGCTGGGAGAGGTTGGGGGAATAGCATGTGTAACCATTGAGCTTGAACTCACGTGTATCTAAGTTGAATACAGCGTTTTCCAACGGCCTTCTTCAATCAGAGTGTAGCTAGTTTCCAAATCCCATGTACTAGTGGGTAGCAGACATCTGCCTCCCATGCTTACTTCTGAGAGTTGAGCTTACGGCCAGTACCTCCACATCCTGCCTGCAGGGACCCTTTGCTTCGAAAAGGCCTAGAACTGCTGCGTGACGGAAGTGTTGAGAGAGGAAATTGGAGTCTCTCGCACACAAGACTAGTGCCTCCAAGCTGAATCCAGCGATTTCCTAGTAATTCCTGTGGTAGACTGGTGCTCCATACTAAGTTCCATATGTGAGAGGGTAGCTGAACGCCTTGTCCAAAAGCATCTTACTTCTGAGAGTTGAGCTCACCCTCAGTCCCTCACAGTTCCACACTGCCAGCAGAGTGAGTTTCGCACGCCTTCACCAGAGACGTTAGCCAAAGGCTTGTGAGACGCAACTTAACAATGCAGACCTGGGCGGTATCACCAGGTGCAGTAGAGTGGTAATCTTTAACCTCCTTATTCAGAATCCTGCTAACTTCTCACTGCGATAAGAACGATGCTTGTTGAGAGCTGACTTCTAGGCCTGCTTCCCTGTGAGAGCTGAGGTCAGGGCAGAACCCTCTCGCATCCTGCCTGACTGTAGACGTAGCTGCTAACATCCTAATGTTAGGTGCTGGTAGAGGTTTGGGGAATAGCATGAGTAAGCATTGGGCCTGAACACACGTGTATCTGAGTTGAATACAGCGTTTTCTAATGGCCTTCTTCAATCAGAGGGTAGCTAGGTTCCAACTCCCAGTGTCCGAGTGGGTAGCAGACATCTGCCTCCCATGCATACACACTTCTGAGAGTTGAGCTTATGGCCTGTACCTCCACATCCAGCCTGCTGGGACCCTTGGCTTCTAAAAGGCCTAGGCTCGCTGTTTGACGGAAGTGTTGGGAGAGGTAATTGGAATCACACGGCACACAAGACTAGTGCCTCCAAGCTCAGTCCAGCGATTTCCTAGTAATTCCTGTGGTAGACTGGTGCTACATACTAAGTTCCATACGTGAGAGGGTAGCTGAACGCCTTGTCCAAAAGCATCTTACTTCTGAGAGTTGAGCTCAGCCTCAGTCCCTCACAGTTCCACACTGCCTCCAGAGTGAGTTTCGCAGGTCTTCAGCAGAGACGTTTGCCAGAGGCTTCTGAGACGCAGGGTAACAATGCAGACCTGGAGGGTATCCCCAGGTGCAGTAGACTGGTAATCTTCGAACCTCCTGACTCAGAATACTGCTACCTTCTCACTGCCATAGGAATGCAGCTAGTTGACAGCTGGCTTCAAGACATGCTTCCCTGTGAGAGCTGAGGACAGGGCAGAACCCTCCCGCATCCTGCCTGACTGTAGGAGTAGCTGCTAACATCCTTATGTTAGTGGCTGGGAGAGGTTGCGGGAAAGCATGTGTGAGCACTGGGCCTGAACTCCCGTGTATCTGAGTTGAATACAGTGATTTCCAACGGCCTTCTTCAATCACAGTGTAGCTAGGTTCCAACTCCCATGTCCGAGTAGGTAGCAGACATCTGCCTCCCATGCATACAGACTTCTGAGAGTTGAGCTTATGGCCTGTACCTCCACATCCACCCTGCTGGTACCCTTGGCTTCTAAAAGGCCTAGGCTCGCTGTTTGACGGTAGTGTTGGGAGAGGTAATTGGAATCTCCCGGCACACAAGACGAGTGCCTCCAAGCTCAATTCAGCGATTTCCTAGTAATTCTTGTGGTAGACATGGTGCTACATACTAAGTTCCATATGTGAGAAGGTAGCTGAACGCCTTGTCCAAAAGCATCTTACTTCTGAGAGTTGAGCTCACCCTCAGTCCCTCACAGTTCCACACTGCCTGCAGAGTGAGTTTCACACGTCTTCACAGAGACGATTGCCAGAGGCTTCTGAGTACCAAGTTAACAATGCAGACCTGGAGGGTATCTCCAGGTGCAGTAGAGTGGTAATCTTGGAACCTCCTGACTCAGAATACTGCTACCTTCTCACTGCCATAGGAATGCAGCTAGTTGACAGCTGGCTTCAAGACATGCTTCCCTGTGAGAGCTGAGGACAGGGCAGAACCCTCCCGCATCCTGCCTGACTGTAGGAGTAGCTGCTAACATCCTATGTTAGTGGCTGGGAGAGGTTGCGGGAAAAGCATGTGTGAGCACTGGGCCTGAACTCCCGTGTATCTGAGTTGAATACAGCGATTTCCAACGGCCTTCTCAATCAGAGTGTAGCTAGGTTCCAAATCCCATGTACGAGTGGGTAGCAGACATCTGCCTCTCCATGCATACACACTTCTGAGAGTTGAGCTTATGGCCTGTACCTCCACATCCTGCCTGCAGGTACCCTTCGCTTCGAAAAGGCCTAAGCCTGCTGCGTGACGGAAGTGTTGGGAGAGGTAATTGGAGTCTCCAGGCACACAAGACTAGTGCCTTCAAGCTCAATCCAGCGATTTCCTAGTAATTCCTGTGGTAGACTGGTGCTGCATACTAAGTTCCATATGTGAGAAGGTGGCTGAACGCCTTGTCCAAAAGCATCTTACTTCTGAGAGTTGAGCTCACCCTCAGTCCTTCACAGTTCCACACTGCCGGCAGAGTGAGTTTCACACGTCTCCACCAGAGACGTTTGCCAAAGGCTTCTGAGACACAACTTAACAATGCAGACCTGGACGGTATCTCCAGATGCAGCAGAGTGGTAATCATGGTTCCTACTGACTCAGAATACTGCTACATTCTCACTGCCATAAGAACGCAGCTAGGCGAGAGCTGGCTTCAAGACATGCTATCCTGTGAGAGCTGAGGACAGGGCGGAACCCTCCCGCATCCTGCCTGACTGTAGGAGTAGCTGCTAACATCCTAATGTTAGTGGCTGGGAGAGGTTGCGGGAAAAGCATGTGTGAGCACTGGGCCTGAACTCCCGTGTATCTGAGTTGAATACAGCGATTTCCAACGGCCTTCTCAATCCAGAGTGTAGCTAGGTTCCAACTCCCATGTCCGAGTGGGTAGCAGACATCTGCCTCCCATGCATACACACTTCTGAGAGTTGAGCTTATGGCCTGTACCTCCACATCCAGCCTGCTGGTACCCTTGGCTTCTAAAAGGCCTAGGCTCGCTGTTTGACGAAAGTGCTGGGAGAGGTAATTGGAATCTCCCGGCACACAAGACGAGTGCCTCCAAGCTCAATTCACGATTTCCCAGTAATTCTTGTGGTAGACAGGTGCTACATACTAAGTTCCATATATGTGAGATGGTAGCTAACGCCTTGTCCAAAAGCATCTTACTCCGGAGAGTTGAGCTTACCCTCAGTCCCTCACAGTTCCACACTGCCTGCAGAGTGAGTTTCACACGTCTTCACTAGAGACGTTTGCCAAAGGCTTGTGAGACGCAACTTAACAATGCAGACCTGGACGGTATCTCCAGGTGCAGTAGATTGGTAATCTTGGAAAGTCCTGACTCAGAATACTGCGACCTTCTCACTGCCATAAGAACGCAGCTAGGTGTGAGCTGGCTTCTAGGCCTGCTTCCCTGTGAGAGCTGAGGTCAGTCACAACAGTCCAGCATCCTGACTGACTGTAGACGTAGCTGCTAACAACCTTATGATAGGTGCTGGGAGAGGTTGGGAAATAGTATGTGTAAGCATTGGGCCTGAACTCAAGTGTATGTGAGTTGAATACAGCGTTTTCCAACGGCCTTCTTCAATCAGAGTGTAGCTAGGTTCCAACTGCCATGTACTAGTTGCTTGCAGACAACTGCCTCCCATGCTTACTTCTGAGAGTCGAGCTTACGGCCTGTACCTCCACATCCCGCCTGCAGATACCCCTGGCTTCGAAAAGGCCTAGGCTCGCTGTTTGACGGAAGTGCTGGGAGAGGTAATTGGAATCTCCCGGCACACAAGACGAGTGCCTCCAAGCTCAATTCACGATTTCCCAGTAATTCTTGTGGTAGACAGGTGCTACATACTAAGTTCCATATGTGAGAAGGTAGCTGAACGCCTTGTCCAAAAGCATCTTACTTCTGAGAGTTGAGCTCACCCTCAGTCCCTCACAGTTCCACACTGCCTGCAGAGTGAGTTTCGCACGTCTTCACCAGAGACGATTTGCCAGAGGCTTCTGAGTACGCAGGGTAACAATGCAGACCTGGAGGGTATCTCCAGGTGCAGTAGACTGGTAATCTTGGAACCTCCTGACTCAGAAGTACTGCTACCTTCTCACTGCCATAGGAATGCAGCTAGTTGACAGCTGGCTTCAAGACATGCTTCCCTGTGAGAGCTGAGGACAGGGCAGAACCCTCCCGCATCCTGCCTGACTGTAGGAGTAGCTGCTAACATCCTAATGTTAGTGGCTGGGAGAGGTTGCGGGAAAAGCATGTGTGAGCACTGGGCCTGAACTCCCGTGTATCTGAGTTGAATACAGCGATTTCCAATGGCCTTCCTCAATCCAGAGTGTAGCTAGGTTCCAACTCCCATGTCCGAGTGGGTAGCAGACATCTGCCTCCCATGCATACACACTTCTGAGAGTTGAGCTTATGGCCTGTACCTCCACATCCAGCCTGCTGGTACCCTTGGCTTCTAAAAGGCCTAGGCTCGCTGTTTGACGGAAGTGCTGGGAGAGGTAATTGGAATCTCCCGGCACACAAGACTAGTGCCTCCAAGCTCAGTTCAGCGATTTCCTAGTAATTCCTGTGGTAGACTGGTGCTACATACTAAGTTCCATACGTGAGAGGGTAGCTGAACGCCTTGTCCAAAAGCATCTTACTTCTGAGAGTTGAGCTCACCCTCAGTCCCTCACAGTTCCACACTGCCTGCAGAGTGAGTTTCGCAGGTCTTCAGCAGAGACGTTTGCCAGAGGCTTCTGAGACGCAGGGTAACAATGCAGACCTGGAGGGTATCCCCAGGTGCAGTAGACTGGTAATCTTGGAACCTCCTGACTCAGAATACTGCTACCTTCTCACTGCCATAGGAATGCAGCTAGTTGACAGCTGGCTTCAAGACATGCTTCCCTGTGAGAGCTGAGGACAGGGCAGAACCCTCCCGCATCCTGCCTGACTGTAGGAGTAGCTGCTAACATCCTTATGTTAGTGGCTGGGAGAGGTTGCGGGAAAAGCATGTGTGAGCACTGGGCCTGAACTCCCGTGTATCTGAGTTGAATACAGCGATTTCCAACGGCTTTCCTCAATCCAGAGTGTAGCTAGGTTCCAACTCCCATGTCCGAGTGGGTAGCAGACATCTGCCTCCCATGCATACACACTTCTGAGAGTTGAGCTTATGGCCTGTACCTCCACATCCAGCCTGCTGGTACCCTTGGCTTCTAAAAGGCCTAGGCTCGCTGTTTGACGGAAGTGCTGGGAGAGGTAATTGGAATCTCCCGGCACACAAGACGAGTGCCTCCAAGCTCAATTCACGATTTCCCAGTAATTCTTGTGGTAGACAGGTGCTACATACTAAGTTCCATATGTGAGAAGGTAGCTGAACGCCTTGTCCAAAAGCATCTTACTTCTGAGAGTTGAGCTCACCCTCAGTCCCTCACAGTTCCACACTGCCTGCAGAGTGAGTTTCACACGTCTTCACCAGAGACGATTGCCAGAGGCTTCTGAGTACAAGTTAACAATGCAGACCTGGAGGGTATCTCCAGGTGCAGTAGAGTGGTAATCTTGGAACCTCCTGACTCAGAGTACTGCTACCTTCTCACTGCCATAGGAATGCAGCTAGTTGACAGCTGGCTTCAAGACATGCTTCCCTGTGAGAGCTGAGGACAGGGCAGAACCCTCCCGCATCCTGCCTGACTGTAGGAGTAGCTGCTAACATCCTTAATGTTAGTGGCTGGGAGAGGTTGCGGGAAAAGCATGTGTGAGCACTGGGCCTGAACTCCCGTGTATCTGAGTTGAATACAGCGATTTCCAACGGCTTTCCTCAACCAGAGTGTAGCTAGGTTCCAAATCCCATGTACGAGTGGGTAGCAGACATCTGCCTCCCATGCATACACACTTCTGAGAGTTGAGCTTATGGCCTGTACCTCCACATCCAGCCTGCTGGTACCCTTGGCTTCTAAAAGGCCTAGGCTCGCTGTTTGACGGAAGTGCTGGGAGAGGTAATTGGAATCTCCCGGCACACAAGACGAGTGCCTCCAAGCTCAATTCACGATTTCCCAGTAATTCTTGTGGTAGACAGGTGCTACATACTAAGTTCCATATGTGAGAGGGTAGCTGAACGCCTTGTCCAAAAGCATCTTACTTCTGAGAGTTGAGCTCACCCTCAGTCCCTCACAGTTCCACACTGCCTGCAGAGTGAGTTTCACACGTCTTCACCAGAGACGATTGCCAGAGGCTTCTGAGTACAAGGTAACAATGCAGACCTGGAGGGTATCTCCAGGTGCAGTAGAGTGGTAATCTTGGAACCTCCTGACTCAGAGTACTGCTACCTTCTCACTGCCATAGGAATGCAGCTAGTTGACAGCTGGCTTCAAGACATGCTTCCCTGTGAGAGCTGAGGACAGGGCAGAACCCTCCCGCATCCTGCCTGACTGTAGGAGTAGCTGCTAACATCCTTATGTTAGTGGCTGGGAGAGGTTGCGGGAAAAGCATGTGTGAGCACTGGGCCTGAACTCCCGTGTATCTGAGTTGAATACAGCGATTTCCAACGGCCTTCTTCAATCACAGTGTAGCTAGGTTCCAAATCCCATGTCCGAGTGGGTAGCAGACATCTGCCTCCCATGCATACACACTTCTGAGAGTTGAGCTTATGGCCTGTACCTCCACATCCAGCCTGCTGGTACCCTTGGCTTCTAAAAGGCCTAGGCTCGCTGTTTGACGGAAGTGCTGGGAGAGGTAATTGGAATCTCCCGGCACACAAGACGAGTGCCTCCAAGCTCAATTCACGATTTCCCAGTAATTCTTGTGGTAGACAGGTGCTACATACTAAGTTCCATATGTGAGAAGGTAGCTGAACGCCTTGTCCAAAAGCATCTTACTTCTGAGAGTTGAGCTCACCCTCAGTCCCTCACAGTTCCACACTGCCTGCAGAGTGAGTTTCACACGTCTTCACCAGAGACGATTGCCAGAGGCTTCTGAGTACAAGTTAACAATGCAGACCTGGAGGGTATCTCCAGGTGCAGTAGAGTGGTAATCTTGGAACCTCCTGACTCAGAGTACTGCTACCTTCTCACTGCCATAGGAATGCAGCTAGTTGACAGCTGGCTTCAAGACATGCTTCCCTGTGAGAGCTGAGGACAGGGCAGAACCCTCCCGCATCCTGCCTGACTGTAGGAGTAGCTGCTAACATCCTTATGTTAGTGGCTGGGAGAGGTTGCGGGAAAAGCATGTGTGAGCACTGGGCCTGAACTCCCGTGTATCTGAGTTGAATACAGCGATTTCCAACGGCTTTCCTCAATCAGAGTGTAGCTAGGTTCCAACTCCCATGTCCGAGTGGGTAGCAGACATCTGCCTCCCATGCATACACACTTCTGAGAGTTGAGCTTATGGCCTGTACCTCCACATCCAGCCTGCTGGTACCCTTGGCTTCTAAAAGGCCTAGGCTCGCTGTTTGACGGAAGTGCTGGGAGAGGTAATTGGAATCTCCCGGCACACAAGACTAGTGCCTCCAAGCTCAGTTCAGCGATTTCCTAGTAATTCCTGTGGTAGACTGGTGCTACATACTAAGTTCCATACGTGAGAGGGTAGCTGAACGCCTTGTCCAAAAGCATCTTACTTCTGAGAGTTGAGCTCAGCCCTCAGTCCCTCACAGTTCCACACTGCCTGCAGAGTGAGTTTCGCACGTCTTCACCAGAGACGTTTGCCAGAGGCTTCTGAGACGCAGGGTAACAATGCAGACCTGGAGGGTATCCCAGGTGCAGTAGACTGGTAATCTTGGAACCTCCTGACTCAGAATACTGCTACCTTCTCACTGCCATAGGAATGCAGCTAGTTGACAGCTGGCTTCAAGACATGCTTCCCTGTGAGAGCTGAGGACAGGGCAGAACCCTCCCGCATCCTGCCTGACTGTAGGAGTAGCTGCTAACATCCTAATGTTAGTGGCTGGGAGAGGTTGCGGGAAAAGCATGTGTGAGCACTGGGCCTGAACTCCCGTGTATCTGAGTTGAATACAGCGATTTCCAACGGCTTTCCTCAACCAGAGTGTAGCTAGGTTCCAAATCCCATGTACGAGTGGGTAGCAGACATCTGCCTCCCATGCATACACACTTCTGAGAGTTGAGCTTATGGCCTGTACCTCCACATCCAGCCTGCTGGTACCCTTGGCTTCTAAAAGGCCTAGGCTCGCTGTTTGACGGAAGTGCTGGGAGAGGTAATTGGAATCTCCCGGCACACAAGACGAGTGCCTCCAAGCTCAATTCACGATTTCCCAGTAATTCTTGTGGTAGACAGGTGCTACATACTAAGTTCCATATGTGAGATGGTAGCTGAACGCCTTGTCCAAAAGCATCTTACTTCTGAGAGTTGAGCTCACCCTCAGTCCCTCACAGTTCCACACTGCCTGCAGAGTGAGTTTCACACGTCTTCACCAGAGACGATTGCCAGAGGCTTCTGAGTACAAGTTAACAATGCAGACCTGGAGGGTATCTCCAGGTGCAGTAGAGTGGTAATCTTGGAACCTCCTGACTCAGAGTACTGCTACCTTCTCACTGCCATAGGAATGCAGCTAGTTGACAGCTGGCTTCAAGACATGCTTCCCTGTGAGAGCTGAGGACAGGGCAGAACCCTCCCGCATCCTGCCTGACTGTAGGAGTAGCTGCTAACATCCTTATGTTAGTGGCTGGGAGAGGTTGCGGGAAAAGCATGTGTGAGCACTGGGCCTGAACTCCCGTGTATCTGAGTTGAATACAGCGATTTCCAACGGCTTCTCAATCACAGAGTGTAGCTAGGTTCCAAATCCCATGTCCGAGTGGGTAGCAGACATCTGCCTCCCATGCATACACACTTCTGAGAGTTGAGCTTATGGCCTGTACCTCCACATCCAGCCTGCTGGTACCCTTGGCTTCTAAAAGGCCTAGGCTCGCTGTTTGACGGAAGTGCTGGGAGAGGTAATTGGAATCTCCCGGCACACAAGACGAGTGCCTCCAAGCTCAATTCACGATTTCCCAGTAATTCTTGTGGTAGACAGGTGCTACATACTAAGTTCCATATGTGAGAAGGTAGCTGAACGCCTTGTCCAAAAGCATCTTACTTCTGAGAGTTGAGCTCACCCTCAGTCCCTCACAGTTCCACACTGCCTGCAGAGTGAGTTTCACACGTCTTCACCAGAGACGATTGCCAGAGGCTTCTGAGTACAAGGTAACAATGCAGACCTGGAGGGTATCTCCCAGGTGCAGTAGAGTGGTAATCTTGGAACCTCCTGACTCAGAGTACTGCTACCTTCTCACTGCCATAGGAATGCAGCTAGTTGACAGCTGGCTTCAAGACATGCTTCCCTGTGAGAGCTGAGGACAGGGCAGAACCCTCCCGCATCCTGCCTGACTGTAGGAGTAGCTGCTAACATCCTAATGTTAGTGGCTGGGAGAGGTTGCGGGAAAAGCATGTGTGAGCACTGGGCCTGAACTCCCGTGTATCTGAGTTGAATACAGCGATTTCCAACGGCTTTCCTCAACCAGAGTGTAGCTAGGTTCCAAATCCCATGTACGAGCGGGTAGCAGACATCTGCCTCCCATGCATACACACTTCTGAGAGTTGAGCTTATGGCCTGTACCTCCACATCCAGCCTGCTGGTACCCTTGGCTTCTAAAAGGCCTAGGCTCGCTGTTTGACGGAAGTGCTGGGAGAGGTAATTGGAATCTCCCGGCACACAAGACGAGTGCCTCCAAGCTCAATTCACGATTTCCCAGTAATTCTTGTGGTAGACAGGTGCTACATACTAAGTTCCATATGTGAGAAGGTAGCTGAACGCCTTGTCCAAAAGCATCTTACTTCTGAGAGTTGAGCCCACCCTCAGTCCCTCACAGTTCCACACTGCCTGCAGAGTGAGTTTCACACGTCTTCACCAGAGACGATTGCCAGAGGCTTCTGAGTACAAGTTAACAATGCAGACCTGGAGGGTATCTCCAGGTGCAGTAGAGTGGTAATCTTGGAACCTCCTGACTCAGAGTACTGCTACCTTCTCACTGCCATAGGAATGCAGCTAGTTGACAGCTGGCTTCAAGACATGCTTCCCTGTGAGAGCTGAGGACAGGGCAGAACCCTCCCGCATCCTGCCTGACTGTAGGAGTAGCTGCTAACATCCTTATGTTAGTGGCTGGGAGAGGTTGCGGGAAAAGCATGTGTGAGCACTGGGCCTGAACTCCCGTGTATCTGAGTTGAATACAGCGATTTCCAATGGCCTTCTTCAATCACAGTGTAGCTAGGTTCCAACTCCCATGTCCGAGTGGGTAGCAGACATCTGCCTCCCATGCATACACACTTCTGAGAGTTGAGCTTATGGCCTGTACCTCCACATCCAGCCTGCTGGTACCCTTGGCTTCTAAAAGGCCTAGGCTCGCTGTTTGACGGAAGTGCTGGGAGAGGTAATTGGAATCACCCGGCACACAAGACTAGTGCCTCCAAGCTCAGTTCAGCGATTTCCTAGTAATTCCTGTGGTAGACTGGTGCTACATACTAAGTTCCATACGTGAGAGGGTAGCTGAACGCCTTGTCCAAAACCATCTTACTTCTGAGAGTTGAGCTCACCCTCAGTCCCTCACAGTTCCACACTGCCTGCAGAGTGAGTTTCGCAGGTCTTCAGCAGAGACGTTTGCCAGAGGCTTCTGAGACGCAGGGTAACAATGCAGACCTGGAGGGTATCCCCAGGTGCAGTCGACTGGTAATCTTGGAACCTCCTGACTCAGAATACTGCTACCTTCTCACTGCCATAGGAATGCAGCTAGTTGACAGCTAGCTGGCTTCAAGACATGCTTCCCTGAGAGAGCTGAGGACAGGGCAGAACCCTCCCGCATGCTGCCTGACTGTAGGAGTAGCTGCTAACATCCTAATGTTAGTGGCTGGGAGAGGTTGCGGGAAAAGCATGTGTGAGCACTGGGCCTGAACTCCCGTGTATCTGAGTTGAATACAGCGATTTCCAACGGCTTTCCTCAACCAGAGTGTAGCTAGGTTCCAAATCCCATGTACGAGCGGGTAGCAGACATCTGCCTCCCATGCATACACACTTCTGAGAGTTGAGCTTATGGCCTGTACCTCCACATCCAGCCTGCTGGTACCCTTGGCTTCTAAAAGGCCTAGGCTCGCTGTTTGACGGAAGTGCTGGGAGAGGTAATTGGAATCTCCCGGCACACAAGACGAGTGCCTCCAAGCTCAATTCACGATTTCCCAGTAATTCTTGTGGTAGACAGGTGCTACATACTAAGTTCCATATGTGAGAGGTAGCTGAACGCCTTGTCCAAAAGCATCTTACTTCTGAGAGTTGAGCCCACCCTCAGTCCCTCACAGTTCCACACTGCCTGCAGAGTGAGTTTCACACGTCTTCACCAGAGACGATTGCCAGAGGCTTCTGAGTACAAGTTAACAATGCAGACCTGGAGGGTATCTCCAGGTGCAGTAGAGTGGTAATCTTGGAACCTCCTGACTCAGAGTACTGCTACCTTCTCACTGCCATAGGAATGCAGCTAGTTGACAGCTGGCTTCAAGACATGCTTCCCTGTGAGAGCTGAGGACAGGGCAGAACCCTCCCGCATCCTGCCTGACTGTAGGAGTAGCTGCTAACATCCTTATGTTAGTGGCTGGGAGAGGTTGCGGGAAAAGCATGTGTGAGCACTGGGCCTGAACTCCCGTGTATCTGAGTTGAATACAGTCGATTTCCCAATGGCCTGCTTCAATCACAATATAGCTAGGTTCCAATCCCATGTAATGAGTGGGTAGCAGACATCGCTTCCCTGCATACCACACTTCTGAGAGTTGAGCTTATGGCCGTACTCCACATCCAGCCTGCTGGTACCCTTGGGGAGGCACTAGTCTTTGTGCCTGGTGATTCCATTACCTCTCCCCGCACTTCCGTCAGACGCGGCCTAGGCCCGTTTTAGAAGCCAAGGTACCGGCAGGCTGGATTTGGAGGTACAGGCCATAAGCTCGAACTCAGGGAGAGTGTGTATGCGATGGGAGGGGCACTGATTGTCTGCTGACACCCCCGTGATCGGACATGGAGTTGGAACCTAGCTAACACTGTGATTGAAGAAGCCATGTGGGAAATCGGCGGTATTCAACTCATATACACGGGAGTTCAGGCCCAGTGGCTCACACATGCTTTTCCCGCAAACCTCTCCCGCTACTAACATGAAGGATTTTGCAAGCTACTCTACATCAGGCAGGATGCGGAGGGTATCTGCCCTGTCCTCAGCTCGGTCCACGGGAAGCTGTCCTTGAAGCCGACTAGTCAACTAGCTGCTTCCTATGGCAGTGGAAGGTAGCAGTCACTCTATTCAGGAGTTTCGAAGATTACGCACTCTCTGCACCTGATTACCCTCCAGGTCTGCATTGTTAACTTGTACTCATAAGCCTCTGGCAATCGTCTCTGGTGTAAGACGTGTAACCAGCTCTGCAGGTCAGTGTGGACTGTGAGGGACTGCAGTGGTGCTCAACTCTCAAAGTAATGGTGCTTTGGACAAGAGCGTTCAGCTCCACTCACATATGGAACTCGTATTATGTAGCCCTGTCTCACAACAATTCGGGTAAATCTTGATTGGCTTGAGGAACACTCGTCTTGTGTGCCGGGAATTCCAATTACCTCTCCCCCACTTCCTACAAAAGCGAGCCAGGCCTTTTAGAGATCAAGGTACCAGCAGACTGCATCGTGGAGGTACAGGCCGATAAGCTTCCACATCTCCATAATCGTGTATCATGGGGAGGCAATGCGCTAACCCGCTCGTACATGGTTTTGGAACCTGCATTACACCTCTGGTTGAAGGAAGCGTTTGACAATCGCGTATCAACCTCAGATAAACGGGAGTTCAAGGCCCAGTGCTCACACATGCTTTTCCCGCAACGCTCATCCCCCTACTAACAGTAGGATGTTATCAGTCTACTCCTACATGTCAGAGCAGCGGAGGTTCTGCCCTATCCGTCACTCTCGCAGGGAAGCATTTGCTTGAAGCCACTAGCTGTCAACTAGCTGCATTCCTATGGGCAGTGAGAAGGTATCAAGTATTCTGAATCCGAGTGTTCCAAGATTACCTGTCGACTTGCACTGGGATACCCTCCAGGTCTGCATTGTTACCCACGTTCAGACCGTCTGGGCAAACGGCTCTGCTGAAGCCTGCGAAACTCCTCTGCAGGCAGTGTGAACTGTAGGAACTGAGGCCTAGCTCAACTCTCCGAAATAGATGGTTTTGGACAAGGGCGTCAGCTACCCTCTCAACGTATGAACTTATAATGTAGCACCAGTCTACCCACGAATTCCTAGGAAAAACGCTGAACTGAGCTTGGGATGCACTCAGTCTTGTGTGCCGTTGGATTCCATACCTCTCACCTCCCACACTTCCGTCAACACGAGCCTACCTTTTTTAGAAGCCTAAGATTACCAGCATGGACTATTGGATGTACAGGCTCCATAGCTGCAACTCTCATAGTGTCAATCCAGCGTGCATGGGAGGCAGATGTCCCTGCTCTACCCCCCTGCTCGGCACCATTGGGTAGTTGGAACCTAGCTACACTGTAGACCTTGAAGAAGGCCAGGTTGGAAACTCCTGGTATATCAACTACGGATACGACGGGAGTTCAGGACCCACTGCATCACCTTAGTAGCGGAATTGTTCCCTGCACCTTCCCAGCCCATACATATAAGATGTTAGCACTACTACTCCTCATCAGTGCAGGATCGGGAGGTTCTCTTTGCCCTGTCTTCAGCTCTCACGAGGGACGCATGTCGGTGAAGCCGCTTGTCAACTAGCTGGCATTCCTATGGCAGTGAGAAGGTACCGAGTAGCTCTGAGTCAGTTAGGGTTCCACCAAGATTACCCCGGCTAACTGCACGCTGAAATCCCCTCCAGTTCTGCATTGTTACGTTGGTACTGCGAGAATGCCTCGGCTAATCTGTCCTCTCTCTGTGAATACCGTATGAAACTCCACTCTGCAGCAGTGTGGAATGTGAGGGAACTGAGGGTGGGCTCAACTATCAGAAGTATGATCTTTTGACAAGGCGTTCATGCTTACCCTCTCACCATATGTAATTGAGATGTAGCCACCTTCGAACCACAATTAACTGGGAAATCGATTGATTGGGAGTCTGGACACGTCTTGGTGCCCGAGATTCCAATTAACCTCTCCCAGCACTTCTCGGTCAAACATGCGCCTAGCCTTGTTAGAACCAAGGGTCCAGCAGCTGCGATGTAGGAGGTACAGCCATAACTCAACTCTCAGAAGTGTGTATGCTGGTAGGCAGATGTCTTGCCTACTACCCGTGGGACTCTGGTTACATGGGAGTTTGAACCTACACCTCACGGTGATGAAGAAGGCCTTGAAATCGGTGTCTGTATTCCAACTCAGATATATACCCGGGAGTTCAGGCCCAGTGTCCACACATGCCGGTTTTTTTCCGGCCACCTCCCCACCGAACAAGAGGTGTTAGCAGCTACTCCTACAGTCATGAGGATCGCGGGACGGTTCTCCCCTGTCCTCAGCTCATCAGAGGAAGCATGTTCTTGAAGCCACAGCTTCAACAGCTGATTCCTTGCAGGAAGGTAGCAGTATATCTGAGGCAGAGGTTCCAAATCACCATTCTCTACTTGCACCTGGATACCCCCCTCCAGTTCGCATTGTTACCTGTGTCTCAGAACTCCTGGCAAATTCGTCTGTCGTGAAGACGGCGTAAATCACTTGCATGCAGGTGTGAACTGTGGGGGACTGAGGGTGGCTCAACTCTCGAAGTAAGTTTCTGTTTGGACAAGGCTGTTCAGCTTACCCATCTTCAACGTATGGAACTTAGTATGTATCACCAGTCTACCACCAGAATTACTAGGAATCTTGAAGGAGCTTGGGAGGCACTATCGTTGTGTGTCCAGTGGGATCCGAATTAGCCTCTCCCAGCCTTCCCGTCAACAGCGACCTCTAGGGCCGTTTTGAAGTCCGAAGGGTATACCCAGCTTTGAATGTGGAGGTACAGGCCAGGCTAAGTCTCACACAAGTGTGTATGCATGGGTAGGCAGTGTCTTCTACCCCGTTCGTAACATGGAGTTGGAAGCCTAGCTACACCTGTTGTTGAAGAAGTGCCCATTGGGAATCGGCTGTATGCTAACTCAGATACAACGGGAGTTCAGCAGCCCAGTCTGCACACATGCTTTTCCCCGCCACCTCTCCCAGCTCTAACATAGGATGTTAGCAGTACCCTACTTCCAGGCACGTATGCGGAGGGTTCTTGCCCTGTCCCCTCAAGCTCTCAAACGGGAGCATGTCTTGAAGCCAGCTAGTCACGAGCTCATTCCTATGGCAGTAGAAGTCAGCAGTATCTGCATTCAGGAGTTTTCCAAGATTACCACTCTGCTGCACTGGGATCCACTCCACGTCGGCATTGTTACGACGATTGTACTGACAGAAGCCTCTGGCAATCGTCCTTTGCTGAAGACGGCCTGTGCAACCACTCTGCAGGCAGTGTGGACTTGCTTGAGGCTTGATGTCGGAGCTCAACCTCTCAAATATACATGGTGTTGGACAAGCGTTCAGCAGCTACCCTCACCGTAATGTGAATTCAGTATGTACACCGTCTATCCCGAAGTGAATGGACTGATAATCGCTTGAATGATCTTGGAGCACTCGCTTGTGGCCGGGGATTCCAATTAACCCTCTCCCAGCACTTCCGCTCAAACATCGACCTAGGCCTTTTCAGAAGCACAAGGGTACCAGACGCTGGCTTGGATATACAGAGGCCATAAGCTCAACTCTCGATAGTGTAATGCATTGGACTCAGCAGATGTCTCTACCCGCTCGTACATGTGTATTTGGAACCTACTACACTCTGGTTGAGAAAGGTCGTTGGAATCGCTGTAATTCAACTCAGATACCCGGGAGTTCAGGCCCATGCTCACACATGCTTTTTCCCCTTCGCAACCTCCTCCCAGCCACTAACATTAGGATGTTGCAAGCTCACTCCTACGTCAAGGCAGCATGGGGAGGGTTGCTGCCCTGTCCTCAGCTCTCTACAGGGAAGCATTATCTGAGCAGCCACTTGTCAACTAGCTGCTTCCTATCGGCAGTGAAGAATGACAGTACTCTGAGTCAGAGGTTCCAAGATTACCATCTAGCTACAGTGCACCTGGGGATACCCTCCAGTCCTGCATTGTTACACCCTCTTCTCATCAGAGCCTCTGGCAACGTCTCTGCTGAAACCGCTGAAACTCATCTGCAGCAGATGTGGAATTTGGGACGAGGTGAGCCAACTCTCATAAGTAATGATGTTTTTGACAAGCGCTTCAGCTACCTCTCACGATATGGAACTTAGTATGTAGCACCGTCTCACTACACATTACATGGGAAATCGCTGAACTGAGCTTGGGGCACTAGTCTTGTGTGCCCGTGTGATTCCAATTACCTCTCCCAGCACTTCCGTCACACGCGAGCCTAGGCCCTTTAGAAGCCAGGTACCAGCAGGCTGGATGTGGAGGTACAGCCCATAGGCTTCAACTCTCAGAAGTGTGTATGCATGGGAGGCAGATGTCTGCTACCCCACTCGTACATGGAGTTTGGAACCTAGCTACACTGTATTGAGAGAAGCCATTTGGAAATCGCTGTATTCCACTCAGATCACGAGTCACAAGGCCCGTGCCCACCATGGCTTTTCCCACAAAAAACCCTCCGCATCCCCAGCCACTAACATTAGGATGTTAGCAGCTACGCCTACCAGTCCGGCAGGATGCGGGAGGTCTGCCCTGTCCCAGCTCGCACAAGGAAGCATGTCTTGAAGCCAGCAGTGCAACTATGCTTCATTCTTATGCAGTGAGAGGTGCAGTAATTCGAGTCCAGAGGGTTCCAAGATTACCACTCTACTGCACCTGAGGATACCCTCCCAGGTCTGCATTGTTACCAACCCTGGTCTCAATGCCTTGGCAAACTCCTGCGCTGAAGACGTGAAACTCCATCTGCGGCAGTGTGGAAGCTGTGGGACATGGGGTGTGCTCAACTCTCAGTACGTACAGATGGTTTTGGACAATGCGTGCAGCCTACCGCTCCATAATGGAACTTAGTAGTGGATCACCCTGTCTACCCTACCCAAGAATTACAGGAAATCTGAATGAGCTTGGAGGCAACTGTGTCCTGTAGTGCCGGTGTTCCAATACCTCTCCACACTTTCCGTCCAACAGACGACCTGGCCTTTTAGAAGCCAGGTACCAGCAGGCATGATGGGAGTTCAGGACAGCCATAGCTCAACTCTCAGAAGTGGTGTATGCATGGAGGCAGATCTGCTACCCCCTCGACATGGGATGTGTGAACCTAGCTACACCTGGTGAGGAAGAAGCCCGTGGAAATCGCTTGTATTCTCAACTCATATGACACGGGATTGTCAGGCCCAGTGCTCAACACATGCTTTCCCGCAACCTCTCCCAGCCACTACTAACTTACGGATTTAGCAGCTACGCCTACCAGTCCAGGGCATGCGGGACGGGTTCTGCCTCCCTCCTCAGTCCTCAAGGGAAGCATGATCCTTGAAGCAGCTGTGCAACCTAGCTGCATCCTATGGCAGTGAGAAGGTACAGTATCTGAGTCAGGAGGTTCCAAAATTCACCATCGACTGCCCTGGGTGGATACCCTCCAGTCTGCATTGTATACCCTGCGTCTCAGAAGCCCTCTGGCAACTGTCTCATCTGCTGAACCTGCGCAACTCACGCTGCAGGCAGTGTTGGAACTGTGAGGGACCTGAGCTGTGAGCTTCAACTCTCGAAGTAGATGGTTTTTGGACACGCGTTCAGCTACCCTCGCACTGTATGGGAACTTAGTATGTACGCACTGTCTACCCACAGGATTACTAGTGAAATCGTGAATTGACTTATAGGCACTTCGTCTTGTGTGCCGGGAGATTCCAATTACCTCTCCCAGCACTTCGTCACACACGAGCTAGGCCTTTTAGAAGCCAAAGGGTACCACATGTGGATGTGGAGGTACAGGCCTAAGCGTCTAACTCCAGAAGTGTAGTATGCATGGGAGGCCACATGTCGCTACCCAGCTCATCATGGGATTTGGAACCTAGCTCACTGTGTTGAGAGAAAGCATTGGAAATCGCTTGTATGCAACTCAGATACACTGGAGTTCAGGCCCAGTGCTCACACAGCTTTTCCCGCAACCTCTCCCGACCATAACATAGATGTTAGCAGCTACTCCTACAGTCAGCAGGATGCGGATGGGTTGTCTGCCCTGTCCTCTCGCTCCCCAGGGAATCATGTCTTGAAGCCAGCCTGTCAACGCTGCTATGCCCTATGGCTAGTTAAAGGGTAGCAGTACTCGTAGGTCAGGAGGTTCCAAGATTACCACTCACTGCACCTGGGATATACCCTCAGTCTGTGCATTGGGTTTAATTGTACTTAGAACCCTGGCATGCGTCTCTGGTGCAGACGTGTTAAACTTCACTCTGCGCGTGTGGAACTGTGAGGGACTAGGTGGGCTCAACTCTCAGAAGTAAGAGACTTTTGGGAAAGCGTTCCAGCTACCATCTTCACATATGGACTTCTTTAGTACACCTGTCTACCACAAGATTACTGGGAATCGTGAATTAGCTTTGGGAGGCACTCCGCCTTTTGTGCCGGGAGATTCCATTACCTCTCCCAGCACTTCGCGTCAACAGACGAGCCCTAGGCCTTTTAGAAGCCAAGGGTACCAGCAGCTGGATGTGGGTAGACAGGCCTAAGCTCAACACTCAGAAGTTTGTATGCTGGAGGCATAGTCTGCTACAACCCGTCGTACATGGATTTGTGAACCTAGCTACATTCCTTTGAGGAAAGCCCTGCTTGTGAACTCCTTGCTGTATTCCAACCAGATCTACAGGGATGTGCATGCCCCTGCTCACACTGCTTTTCCCGCAAAACCTCTCCCAGCCACGAACATTAGATGTTTAGCAGCTACTCTATCAGTCAGCACAGCCTGGAGGTTCTGCCCTGTCCTCAGCTCTGCTCAGTGAAGTGCATGTCTTGAAGCCAGCTAGCTGTATAACTAGCTGCATTCCTATGCAGTGAAAGGTAGCGTATTCTGCGTCAGGAGGCTTCCAAGATTACCAGTCGACTGGCAACCTGGGGATACCCCTCCAGGTCTAGCATTGTTACCCACCCTCGTCTCGAAGCCTCTGGCAAACTCTCTGCTGCAAGCCGCGAAACTCACTCTTTTCTTCAGCAGTGTGGAACGGTGAGGGCTGATGTGAGGCCTCACTCTTCTATAGTATACGAATGGTTTTGGACAAGGCGTGTCAGCTACCCTCTCACGTATGAACTTAGTATGGTTAGCACCAGCTACCTCAACCAAGGAATTACTACACGGAAACATCCAATGCTGACTGACTGAGTGGAGTGCACTAGTCTCTTGGTGCCGGTGATTCCATTACCTCTCCCCAGCACTTCCTCAAACAGCGAGCCTCGGCTTTTAGAGCCAAGAGTACCAACAGCAGGCCTGGATTGGGTCAGGCCATAAGCTCAACTCTCAAAGTGTAATTATGCATGGAGGCAAGATGTCCTGCTACCCACATCGACAATGGGAGTTGGAACGCTAAGCTACCGCTGGTTGAAAGGTCTTGGAAATCGCTGTAGTTATCACTCGGTACACTGGGAGTGTCAGCCCAGTGCTCACACATGCTTTTCCCGCGACACCTCTCCCAGCCACTACATAGGATGTCTAGCAGCTACTCACTAACGCATGCAGGATTGCGGGAGGGTTCTTGCTCCCTGTCCTCAGCTCTCACAGGGACAGCATGTCTTGAAGCCAGCTGTCACTAGCTGCATCCTATGGCATGAAAAGTAGCAGTCACTCTGATTTGTGAGGGAGGTTCCACAAGATTACCACTACACTCGACGGACCTGAGAGGACCCTCCATGTCTGCATTGTTTAACTTGTACATCAACTCTGCAATCGCTCTGGTGAATTAACGTGTTGAAACTCACTCCTCTGCAGGCAGTGTTGGAGTGTGAGGGACTGAGGGTTGCTCAAACTCTTCAAATAAGATGGCTTTTGGAGCAGGCGTTTCAGCTATACCACCTCACATCTGGAACTTGTATGTAGCAACCTTCTACCACAATGAATTACTGGGGAATCGTAATTGGCTTGGAGGCACTTCGTCTTGTGTGCCGGAGATTCATTCCACTTACCTCTCCGCAACTCTTTACCGTCATAACAGCGAGCCTAGGCCTTTAGAACCAAGGTGTAACCACAGGTGTGTGGAGTACAGGCCATAAGCTCAACTCTCAGAAGTTGTATGCTGGTAAGGCAGATGTCTTACCCCTAATTTTCCTGTACTCGGCATGGGAGTTGTGGAACCTACTACACTACTGGTTGAGAGAAGCGGCTTTGGAAATCGACTGTATTCCAACTCAGATACAAACTGGATTTCAGGCCCAGTGCTCAAACATGCTTTCCGGCACCTCTCCCACTAACATTAAGGATGTTAGCAGCTACTCCTACAGCGGAGTCATGCGGGACGGGTTCTTCCCCTGTCCTCAGCTGTCTCATCGGAGCATGTCTTGAGCCTTAAGCCTAGCTGTCAACCACTGCTCCTATGGCGTGAAATGTAGCAGTATTCTATGTCAGGAGGTTCAAGATTACCAGTCACTCTGCACCTGGGATACTCCTCCGGTCTGCATTGTTATCCCCTGCGTCTGCATAAGCCTCTGGCAAACGTCTCTGCTGAAGACCGCGAACTCACTCTGGAGCGTGTGGAATCTGTGGAGGACTGGGCTGATGCTCAACTCTCTCAGAGTAAGATGCTTTTGTACAAGGCAGCTTCACTTGCTTAACCCTCTCATGCTTATGGAACTTTAGTATGATCAGTCCTTTGTTAGCTAACCACAGAATTAACTAGGAATGGAAATCGCTGAATGAGCTGGACGGCACTCTATCTTGTGTGGCGGTGATCAATTAACCTCTCCCAGCACTTCGCGTTCAAACACGAGCCTAGCCTTTTGGAAGCCAAGGAGTACCAGCATGCAATGGATGTGTGAGGTACAGGCCATAAGCTCAACTCTCAAGAAGTTATATCATGGGAGGCAGATGGTCTGCGTACCCAACTCGGTACATGGGATTTTGGAACCTACTTCAGCCGTGAGTTGAGAGGCATGTTGAAATCGCTGTATTCAACTCGATACACGGGAGTTCATCCGGCCCAGTTCGACACATCTTTTCCTCCGCACCTCTCCACAGCCACTAACATAATGAGTGATCTCAGCAGCTACTACTCCTACCTTCAGGCAGGCTGTGGAGGGTTCTGCTGGCCCTTTCCGTCAGCTCTCACAGGAAGCCATGTCTTGAAGCCATCTGTCACCTAGCTGCATTCCGTATGGCAAGTGAGACGGTAGCAGTACTCGGTCATGAGGTCAATTACCACATCTCCTCAGCCACCTTGATAACCTGCTCCAGTGTCCTGCATTGTTACGTTTGTACCAGCACCCTCTGGCAATCGTCTCTGGTGAAGACGTTTGAACTGCACTCTCTCCTCGTCAGGCAGTGTGAATCGGTAGGGACTGAGGTGGGCTCAACTGCTCAGTAAGTAAGATGCTTTTGGACAAGGCGTTCATCTCCATCTCACATATGTGACTTCTCGAAATTATTGTAGCACTCTGTCTCCCAAAAGTATGTCTGGCAATCAGTGAATGGATCTTGGAGCACTCGTCTTGTGTGCCGGAAGATTCCAAGTACCTCTCCCACACTTACCGTCCAACGCGAGCCTAGGCCTTTTAGAAGCCAATGGTACCAAGGCGTGGATTTTGAGGTAGAGCCATAAGCTCAACACTCAGAATCTGGTAATGCATTGGAGGCAGAATGTCTATGCTACACCCTTTCGGGGTACTGGGATTGGAACTAGCTACTCTGGGTTTGAGTGAGAAGCGTTGGAAAATCCTGTATTCAACTCAATACACGGGAGTTCAGGCCCAGTGCTCACACATGCTTTTCCCGCAACCTCCCAGCCCTAACATTAGGATGTTAGTCAGCTACTACTCTACAGTGCAGCGATCGGGAGGGTTCTGCCCTACCTCATCCTCCCAGGAAAGCATGTCTTGAAGGCCAGCTCTTCAACTAGCTGCAATTCCTATGCAGTGAGAAGGTGCAGTAATTCTGATCCGGATGGTCAAGATCTACCATCGATTGCCCCTGGGATACCCTCCAGTGCCTCATTGTTTACCCCTGCTTCTCAAAGCCCTGGCAAACGTCTCTGCTGAAGACCTCGAAACTCACATCTGAGGCAGTGTGGAACTGTGAGGACTGAGGGTGAACTCAACGTCTCAGACGTCAAGATCGTTCATGCCGACAAGGCGTTCAGCTAACCCATCTCACGTCTGAACTTAGTATGTACAACCATCTACCACCCCAAAACCGGGAATTACTAGTGAATCGCTGGAACTAGCTTGGAGGCACTAGTCTTTGTGTCCGTTTGATTCCAATTACCTCTCCCACACTTCCGTCAAACAGCGAGCCTAGGCCTTTAGAAGCCAGGTACCACATCCGCTGATGTAGGAGGTTACAGGCCATAAGACTCAACGCGCATAAGTGTGATGTGGATGGCAATGTCTTCTACCCACTCTGACATGGAGTTGACTCGTAAGCTACCTGTGATTAGGAAAAGGCCTTGAAATCGCTGTATTCAACCATCACACTAGAATTCATACCAGGCTTCCCCCACAGCTTCCCAGCACATCATCCATACATAAGGAATGTTAGCAAGCTACGTCTCAACGTCAGGCAGGATGCGGGAGGGTTTGCAGTCGCCGCAGCTTCGTCACAGGGACATGTCTTGAAGCCCCTGTCAACTAGCTGCCATCTCTAATGTGCAGTTGATAAGGTAGGCAGATCTGACACGGAGGTGTTCCAATTACCACTCTAACTGCACCTGAGATACCGTCCACGTCTGCATTGTTCACTTGTCCAGCTCCACTCTCAGAGCCTTTGTGCAACGTCTCTACCTGGTGAGACCGCGTGAAACTCAACTCACTCTAAGGCCAGTGTGGAATGTAGGGACTGAGGGTTGGCTCAAACTCCTGCAAAGTAAGATACTTTTGGACAGGCGGTTCATCTCACCTCTCACATATGGCAACTTAGTCCATGCACTCGTCTACCACAGAATTACTGAATCGGATTGAGCTTAGCACTATCTTGTTGTGCCTGGAGATTCTCCAATTACCTCAATCCACACTTCCGTCACCGCGAGCCTGCTTTAGAGAAACGAAAGGGTACAGTGCAGGCGGGTGAGGTACAGGCCATAATCTCACTCCAGAGTATAGCATGGAGAGTCAATGTCTGCACCCATGGCAGACCCATGGGAGTTTGGAACCTAGCTAACTCTGTGATTGAATAAGGCCGTTAGAAATACGCTGTATTCACACTCAGATACACGGGGTTCAGGCCCAATGCCTCTCATCTACCTTTCCCCAAACTCGTCCAGCCACTAACATAGGATGTGTGCGCGACGTCCTACAGTCAGGCGGATGCGGACGATGGGTTCTGCCTGACCTCAGCTCTCACACGGGAAGCAGGCTTCGAACATCAAGCTCCAACAGCTGCATTCTTATACGCAGTGAAAAAGTGTACAGGATTCTGAATCAGGTAGGTTCCAAGATTACCACTCTACGCACCTGGAGATCCCTCAGAGTCTGCATTTTAATTGTACTCATCAGCGCTTGGCAACATCGCTCCTGTGAAGACGTGGAAAAACTCACCTGATACAGTGTGGAACTGTGAGGACTGAGGGTGACTACATCTCCAAAAGTAAGATGAGCTTTGGACAAGGCGTTCATTTCAGCTGCCTTCTCACAGATTGGAACTTAGTAATATCCGCCTTCTAACCCACAAAATTACTGGGAAAATCGTGAAGTGAGCTTGGAAGGCACTTGTCTTTGTGTGCCGGGAGATCCATACCTCTCCCAGCATTCCCTTCCGTCAACTTGCAGCCAAGGGCCTTTTAAAG